>NC_087345.1:60233050-60536080 GCF_030014295.1 Loxodonta africana | reverse complement strand
CTTATAGAATGTTGTGCTCTCTAGCAGTTGCTTTAACTATGTTAATGTTGTTTAAGCAACTAAACTATACCTTCCATGGCTATACTCGGCATCCTTTGTGCCATCACTGTAGGGTTTTTTGTTTGTTTCAGTTTTTTTTTTTTTTTTTCATTAAAGTTGAGGAGTGCAAAATGCAATTTGTCCATTTTTAGGAAATTATGGGTCCATTTTGGCCAGTGCAAATGCAGAACTGAGGATCAGCCTAGCAGGTCAATTGTGCTGTAATTAACTACTGTCGTGTAACTTAGAGTTCAGGCTGATGATCATTCAGCTATGCATACCAGAGAGAGAGGAAAACACAAATTGATTCTGTCCAAAATAGTTAGCAACAAAGGTCATTGTGTCTTATTCTGTGTACAAGTGAAACTCATGAGAACTCATCTCAAAGGAAAGAATTTTTTTTTTCAGTAAATTTTAGTTGAAATTGTTTTTACAGGTTATAAAATGCTAATACATTAGTGTTCTTCATGGCTCAGGACTGTGGGTTTTCTCTTTCCATTCATAAAACATTATAAAGAAAAATAACCAGTTAAGTAATATTTCCTAAAATTTTCTGTTCTTTATTTGAAAAAATATAGAGCATTTTACTTGGAACCACAATCAACGTCCACGGAAACAGCAGTCAAGGAATTAAATGATGTATTGCATTGGGCGAATCTCCAAAATTCCTCTTTAAAGTGTTAAAAAGCGAAGATGTCAACTTGAGGACTACTAAGGTGTGCCTGACCCAAGCCATGGAACTTTCAATTGCCTCATATACATGCAAAAACTAGACAATGAATAAGAAAAACTGAAGAAGAATTGATGACTTTGAATTATGGTGTTGGTGAAGAATACTAAGCACTATGTCATTCTCCAGGGACTGGTCCCTCCTGATAACATGCCAAAAATACATAAGATGAAATGTCGCCATCCTTGCTTCTAAGGAGCATTCTGACTGTACTTCTTCCAAGACAGATTTGTTCGTTCTTCTGGCAGCCCCTGCTATAGTCAATATTCTTCACAAACACCATAATTCAAAGGCATCAGCTCTTCTTCAGCCTTCCTTATTCATTGTCCAGCTATCGGATGAATATGAGGCATTGAAATTACCATGGCTTGAGCCAGGAGCACCTTAGTCCTTAAATTGACGTATTTACTTTTTAACACTTTAGAAAGGTCTTTTGTAGCAGATTTGCCCAATGCAATGCATCATTTGATTTCTTGGCTGCTGCTTCCATGGGCATTAATTGTGGATTCAGGTAAAATGAAATCCTTGCCAACGTCAATATTTTCTCCATTTATCATGATGCTGCTTATCGGTCTAGTTGTGAGGATTTTTTTCTTTATGTTGAGGTGTAACCCATACTGAAGGCTGTATTAAAAAAAAATTACCATTGAGTCAATCCCGATTCATAGCAACCCTGTAGGACAGAGTAGAACTGCCCCACAGGGTTTCCAAGGAGCAGCAGATGAATTTAAACCGCCACCCTTTTGGTTAGCAGCCAGACTGAACCACTGAGCCTCCAGGGCTCCAAAGGCTGTGTGTGTGTGTGTGTGTGTGTGTGTGTGTGTATGCATATATATGACATTTATATGTAGTATTTCAATCATTCTGTAATTTATATATCAAACTTAGAGAAACAATTAGCATTTTTATGAAACAACGTTGTGATAAAGATGCATGCCATCAGTGCTCTCAAACTACTAAAGCAGCAAATAATATACATGAAAAATTAAAAGACACTTTGAAGTACCTATTTTAAATTGAATCACTAACATGATTGTTAATTTTTTAATATAGATAATAATAAGTTGTATCTTAGAGATTAAACTATGGCTTTTGAAAAAAATTAATTTATTGTCTTTAAAGTACCTTTAAAATGCCCATGTCCAATACAAAAATGCTCTGCAAATATATTAAAAAAAAACCATCCTAAATTTATAAGAATAGTGCTTTTTAAACCATTTTATTTGCAAAGATTTCAGGGAATGAAAGTCACCTCTGAGACTGTTATTTTCTTTGACAAACTCAGAGCTGTTGATATTCATTGCCATAAGCATTTATAGTGGTAAAGAAATGAAGAGTCTAATGACGATTTTTTTTTTTTTTAGCTCAAGTGTTTAGGGAAATGTTATATTGATATAAACAAAATTCAAAACTACCAAAGTAGAACATCATAAAAAAAAGAAAACGTTACAGATAGATTTTGTTGAAAACAGCTTAATCTTCCACTACTAAACTCAGCTACTTCAAAACAATCTTATTTTAGAGTAAAAATAATAATTTCCATAGATATATTTGGTATTGTGTACGGTTATTCCCTAGCATTTTTCTTGTGATTACTGCTGCTTACATTTCAGTAATCACTTAAAGCAAGCAACATAGAAAGCACTCTGACATTTGCTTTTCTTACTGTACCATTAATCATATAGCAATTCTTCTGACTCTAATTTTTTCTTTTCAACTTTTCTTTAAAAGTTTTATTAAAAATATCATTAACTAAGTTAAAGGCAATATAAAAAAAACACACTTGTTGCTGTCGAGTTGATTCTAACTCACAGTGACACTATAGGACGGAGTAGAACTGACCCATAGGGTTTCCAAGGAGTGCCTGGTGGATTCGAACTGCTGACCTTTTGGTTAGCAGCTGTAGCACTTAACCACTACTCCACCGGGGTTTCCAAAGGCAATATAGTATGTATTTAATAGATATACGCTAAAAACCCATTGCCATGGAGTCAATTCCAACTCATAGCAACCCTATAGAACAGAGTAGAACTGGCCCATAGTGTTCCCAAGGAGTGCCTTGTGGATTTGAACTGCAGACCTTTTGGTTAGCAGCCGAACTCTTAACCACTACACTACCAGGGTTTCCATTTAATAGGTGTAATAGGATAAAGTAAGTTATGAATCATTTCCTCTAAAATATGAGAAATAAATGCTATTTTACAAACCTTGATTGAACAGAATACTTTATGTGTCAATCATAACACATTCTTTTTTTGTACAGAGCTTAGTACAAATAAACATTTGTTCAATCTCTGAATTAAAACTTTAGTATGTATGCTGATGAATTATTTTTCTAGCAGTTGTAAGACTAAATATTTTCTCATGTAATAACTCATTTAATCACCATAACAGCTTGAAGGTCAGAGAAGTCAAGCACCTTGGGTGGCACAAATGGTTAAGTACTCAACTACTGGCCAAAATGTTGGCAGTACAAACCCACCTAGAGGTGCCTTGAAAGACAGGCCTGGTGATCTGGTTCTGAAAGATCACAGCCTTAAAAATCCTATAGAACAGTTCTACTCTGCACACATGGGGTCACTATGACTTGGAATTGACTGGCTGGCAACTAACAGCAACAACAAAACATCCAGGATTATATTCTGAACAATTGGCAGGATCTGAATTATAACCAGAGTTGCTGAATACCACAAGAACTAGTGTTGTCACTTTGCTGTAGCTGAGAAGAAGAAAAATAATCATAACGCTTGATAAGATGCCAAAGGTATATTGGACACATACATGTATACAGTACTGTGGGGAACTGACGAGAAGGAAAACACGTAAAACTAGGAATATCATGGAAGACTTTACAGAAGACATGAAATTTGAACTGAATCTT
The DNA here is from genome assembly GCF_030014295.1 of Loxodonta africana. NCBI lineage: Eukaryota > Metazoa > Chordata > Mammalia > Proboscidea > Elephantidae > Loxodonta > Loxodonta africana. The sequence continues at coordinate 60,532,430 of NC_087345.1, read as the reverse complement.
CAAATATGGGAAAGATATAGACATGCTTCAATGGGTCAGAAGAACTTGACAAAGTTCCTTTCAGCTAACATATACACAGATGAAAGCATAGACAAATACTAGGTATAACTTAAATGTGAGATGATATACCTTGTCCTTTGAAATTTAAATAAAATTGACCCAAACTATATCCTAAATATAATGGCCATTCTGCAGCCCGATATTTTGGGGACTTTATTTTCTGTTGTTTCTCTCCCAGTGATGGTTTATGGCGACCAAGGCTCCAATTTAACTACTGGCTTGACTACTCAAGTGGATAAAGACTTTTTCCAAAAATTGAAAAAAAAGTACTGGGTAGGGCTTTCAATAACCTGACGGATTATTATACGCCTATCCCTGAACTCTGACTTGCATATACATTCCTGCTATGCAGAATGGGAACTGCTGTTCAGAAAGTCTAGTTGTGCATCCAACAATGCAACTGGAACTAAACTGTGTACAATAGAAACATATGGACTGGGGAGTGGAGACTCTCCAAAGAAGACTTGAGACTTGGCTATCAGGAGGTGATGAATTTCTTTGGGGCAGGCCAAAACTGATACACATTCCACTGATGTTAAGCACATATATTGTGACTAAAGGAAAGATTAGCATGTATGATGGTGATTATAGGTTAAAGCCTAGAATCCCATTATCATGAAATTAGCATTTATTCAGTAGGGAATAGGAAATTTTTGAGCATTTTTTGTTCTATAAAATGCTATAAATAATTTGTCAGGTGGATTAATTTAGCAGCCGTTTGAACAACAGATACAAAGGAAGAGAGTTTGGAAATAGGGGGGAGAAACGTGTGCATAAAAAGAAATCTAGATGACTCTCTGAGAAAAATATTTGTTTGGGGGTGGTCAAGTGCAGAAGATATTATAGAAAAGTCATTATTAACCCTGGGCAACCATTTGGAGGGGACACCTGAGAAAGGAGGTGGTTTCCTCTATGTAAGAATGTTCAAAATTGAGTGTCCTTGATTTTGCTGAATACTTAGATCTTTAATTTGGTTTATATACATAAATTGCATATTCATAAATTGGGCTGAATATGATGAGTTCCTTTTTACATATTGAGTTCTAAGTGTCTGTGAGGCCTCAAATGGATTGTTCTTTCCGGTATTTTATATAAAAATGTGAAAAACTGAGGAGAGAAGCCTGGATAAATATTGATCTGGGAATCATCAACATTAGGTAGTAATTTAAATCTTGGTTAAAGATAAGATCTCTTGGGTAGTATATATAATGAGAAGAAAAGGCAAAATCCTGCAGAAAAACATGACAAGTATAAGTAACTGAAGAAAAGTATTCTGAGGAAAAGGAAAAAGGAAAAATCATAAAGGAAGACAAACATGGGAGATTGGTGGCCCTGAGAGGGATATTTTTAAACAAATCAGAGTGGCCAGGACTGAAAATGACACAGAGATAAAATGAGATAAGGATAAAGTGTCAAATAGATGTGTAAACATCATTTTCAAGTAACTTGGCTATAAGAGATAAATACGGTGATTATCTAGAAGTAATGAAACCTAGAGTCTGGATAATTTTCTTACTTTTATCTTTTTTTAAGTTTTAACTGTGGTAATTTAAACATACCCTTAGACTCTACAGAAGAAGCCACAGCGAAAGAGGAAAGGGTGGAGAAGAAGAGAGACTGGTAACTCCAAAAATCAGGTCGCAAGAAGTGATGGAAAATGGGAGGCACAACAGGAGCAGAGACACTACCTGGAAACAGGAAAAACAGATACCCCTTCTCAAGAATTAAGAGGAGACACATGAGAATGGCTTCAGATACCCTTTTAAGGGCCAGGAACTTGAGGTTTTGAGTTGAAATTATTAATCTTAAACATCTCATATGCACACTGAAAGCCGGCATTGTGTTAGTTAAGAATTGACACTAAGTCATTAATTAAGGACTAAAATGTAATGTCAGAACTCTGAGAGTTCTGTATTCTTAATAGTTTATTATGTAGAAATTTTTACAAAACGTATAAATTAATTCAGTCCAACCCTGCCATAGTTATTTGTCATCTCCAAAGAGTCCCTAGGAAGATGACCCCACTATATTTAGGAAGAAATAGACTTGGAAAGATAGACAAATTTAATTAGGTAGCTAAATGGATACATAGATACATTAACAGTACCAGGTAAAACACAAATGAGATTTGTTTCTAAAAGTACAAGGATTGCCTCCTAACTGTTCTACAAAGTATTTTGCTCACAGAACCCTAAGACATAGTTTAAAAAATCATAGTTCAGATAAATTTATTTTGTTTAAAAAAGTACTTCAAAGTATCCCAGATAGTCCCAAAGTAAAGTACAAACACCTGACCATGATCTAGAAGGCTTTAAATGTCTGAGTTTCTGTTTATTTCTTTAGCTTCAGCCCAGCCTCCATTTTTTTTCTATTTTACCCCCTCCCCCCAATGTGCTATATTCCAGTCACTCTGGCCTCATTTCTGTTCCTCCCACATGCTAACATCATTCTCCTTCATTCGGGCCTTTCCACTTCTTGTCTCTAGTGTCCATAAAAAGCTGAGGGAACAGCAGGCCGCATTTTACTCTTCTTTCTAAAATGTTAACTTACTGCTTGGTTATATGTACATATTTCCAATTACTTTCTATTTAAAAGACCTGACCACCCTCCCAAAATGCAGCGTGAAATTTAGAGATAAAAAATAAAATGATAATAATAACCCTCTCCAATCTAGAAATTAGAGAGAGAGATCTGGTAGTTCTTTCATATAGGCTTATAAAGTAAGCATCCAGAAATACATCGAGTTTATGAACCCCCAAGGGTCCCTGGATGGTGCAAACAGATAACTCCATTGACTGCTAACTGAAAGGGTGGAGGTTCAAGTCCACTAAGAGGAACCTCAGAAGAGAGGCTTGGTGTTCTACTTCTGAAAAATCAGCCATTGAAAACCCTGTGGACTGTAATTCTGCTCTAACATGCATGGGGTCTGCAAGAGTTGTAATCAGCTTGATGGCAACTGGTTTATGAACCACAAAAAAATCTATGAAAAAAAATTAAACAGTGACACAATTGGGGAAATTAAACAACCTTGACAGAAGGTAGATTTACAATTTACCTTCTGAGAATCTTGGAGGTTCACTAGCAATGTATTTACAAGATCAAGTATTTTTTGTAAAATTTGCAAAAGTAGGGTATGTTAACTTCAATTGGTTAGGACCACTGTTTCTTTCTAGTCTGACCTCCCTCTGGAGCTCTTCCTCATGTCAGCTGGAGTGGCCAGAGGCATTTTTGGACTCCTGTTGAGGGTTGGGAATATTCCAATTTAACTGCAGTTTGGACAGACCATTTGAAAGGTTTCACTACAACAATGAGAAATTGCAGACTCCTTATTTGATATTTGTAAAGGATTCTTTCTTTTGTCATTTTAAAACTTATTATTAGTAGTTTTAAAAGAACAGATAGTTATGCAAAACAAAAGTAATAAAGATAAACTTAATTTTTTTTATAAATTTAAGAAACCTCTTAAATCGATATGTTGTTCTGCTATAAAGTAATGAATGAATTGTTGAAATAGGAAAGATAGTATGACAGAGGTGCAAAGGGAGGGTGGATAAAGTGAGAAAATAAGTAGAAAACCCAAAATCAAAAATTGTAATTAGGGGCGGAGCCAAGATGGCGGACTAGGCAGACGTTACCTCGGATCCCTCTTACAACAAAGACACGGAAAAACAAGTGAATCGATCACATACATAACAATCTACGAACCCTGAACAACAAACACAGATTTAGAGACGGAGAACGAACTAATACAGGGAAGCAGCGATAGTTTCCAGAGCCTGGAGCCAGCGTACCAGTCAGGTACGGCACAAGCACAGAGACCTGCTCCACCCCGCTGAACTAACCCCGGGAGGGGGACCAGCCGGTTCCACGGGCGGCGTGGGACGCAGCCGGTAGGAGAAGTCCCCGGGAGGCAGTGACTGATCTTGGAGCAGAAAGAGCAGCATCCGAGCCGGGGAACCATCCCGCAGGGATTTGGACTGCTCGCAGGTATGCCATAAACACGGAGAGTTGCTCCACCCCCTGAACTAACCCCGGGAAGGGGACCAGCCGGGTCGCGCGGGCGGCGTGGGACGCAGCCGGTAGGAGAAGTCCCCGGGAGGCAGCGACTGGTATTGGAGTGGGGAGAACAGCGTTCCAGCCGGGACACTTGGTCGCGGCACAAGCACGGGGAGCTACTCCACCCATCTGAACTAACCCCGGGAGGGGGCCCACCTGGTTCACGGGAGCGGCACGGCCACGCGGCTGGAGGGACGAGAAGTCCCCGGGAGGCAGCGACTGATTTTGGAGTTGAGAGTGCACGGTCCCAGTAGGGGAGCCTTGACGCTGGGCGTGGGGCTGGAAGCGGAGGATCTGACCGTGACTCCAGCGGGCCAGACCCCCTGGGGGCAATCTCCACACAGCCAGCACACATAGGCGACGCGCCCGCGGGAATCTCAGATATAACAGTCATTCCAAGCAAGACAAGCAACTCTGGCTATATTCTGAGGTGCTACTCTCCTATCTCTCTGTTCCCTCCCCCACCCTCCCCAGGAGGCTTCATTAACATCTGAATAGCCTGAGCCAGAGGGAGAACTCTGATAGGGATCTGACTGCAGTTTTTTTTTAGCGGATTTTCTGGAAAAACTAGTTTCCCAGTGATGGCTCGGAGACAACAATCCATATCAAACCACTTAAAGAAGCAGACCATGACAGCTTCTCCAACCCCCCAAACAAAAGAATCAAAATCTTTCCCAAATGAAGATACAATTTTGGAATTATCAGATACAGAATATAAAAAACTAATTTACAGAATGCTTAATGATATCACAAATGAAATTAGGATATCTGCAGAAAAAGCCAAGGAACACACTGATAAAACTGTTGAAGAACTCAAAAAGATTATTCAAGAACATACTGGAAAAATTAATAAGTTGCAAGAATCCATAGAGAGACAACATGTAGAAATCCAAAAGATTAACAATAAAATAACAGAATTAGACAACACACTAGGAAGTCAGAGGAGCAGACTCGAGCAATTAGAATGCAGACTGGGACATCTGGAGGACCAGGGAATCAACACCAACATAGCTGAAAAAAAATCAGATAAAAGAATTAAAAAAAATGAAGAAACCCTAAGAATTATGTGGGACTCTATCAAGAAGGATAACCTGCGGATGATTGGAGTCCCAGAACAGGGAGGGGGGACAGAAAACACAGAGAAAATAGTTGAAGAACTTCTGACAGAAAACTTCCCTGACATCATGAAAGACGAAAGGATATCTATCCAAGATGCTCATCGAACCCCATTTAAGATTGATACAAAAAGAAAAACACCAAGACATATTATCATCAAACTCACCAAAACCAAAGATAAACAGAAAATTTTAAAAGCAGCCAGGGAGAAAAGAAAGGTTTCCTTCAAGGGAGAATCAATAAGAATATGTTCTGACTACTCAGCAGAAACCATGCAGGCAAGAAGGGAATGGGACGACATATACAGAACACTGAAGGAGAAAAACTGCCAACCAAGGATCATATATCCAGCAAAACTCTCTCTGAAATATGAAGGCGAAATTAAGATATTTACAGACAAACACAAGTTTAGAGAATTTGCAAAAACCAAACCAAAGCTACAAGAAATACTAAAGGATATTGTTTGGTCACAGAACCAATAATATCAGATATCAGCACAACACAAGGTCACAAAACAGAACGTCCTGATATCAACTCAAATAGGGAAATCACAAAAACAAACAAATTAAGATTAATTAAAAAAAAAATACACATAACAGGGAATCATGGAAGTCAATAGGTAAAAGATCACAATAATCAAAAAGAGGGACTAAATACAGGAGGCATTGAACTGCCATATGGAGAGTGATACAAGGCGATATAGAACAATACAAGTTAGGTTTTTACTTAGAAAAATAGGGGTATATAATGAGGTAACCACAAAAAGGCATAACAACTCTATAACTCAAGACAAAAACCAAGAAAAACGTAACGACTCAACCAACATAAAGTCAAACACTATGAAAATGAGGATCTCACAATTTACTAAGAAAAACGCCTCAGCACAAAAAAGTATGTGGAAAAATGAAATTGTCAACAACACACATAAAAAGGCATCAAAATGACAGCACTAAAAACTTATTTATCTATAATTACCCTGAATGTAAATGGACTAAATGCACCAATAAAGAGACAGAGAGTCACAGACTGGATAAAGAAACACGATCCATCTATATGCTGCCTACAAGAGACACACCTTAGACTTAGAGACACAAACAAACTAAAACTCAAAGGATGGAAAAAAGTATATCAAGCAAACAATAAGCAAAAAAGAAGAGGAGTAGCAATATTAATTTCTGACAAAATAGACTTTAGACTTAAATCCACCACAAAGGATAAAGAAGGACACTATATAATGATAAAAGGGACAATTGATCAGGAAGACATAACCATATTAAATATTTACGCACCCAATGACAGGGCTGCAAGATACATAAATCAAATTTTAACAGAACTGAAAAGCGAGATAGATACCTCCACAATTATAGTAGGAGACTTCAACACACCACTTTCGGAGAAGGACAGGACATCCAGTAAGAAGCTCAACAGAGACACGGAAGATCTAATTACAACAATCAACCAACTTGACCTCATTGACTTATACAGAACTCTCCACCCAACTGCTGCAAAATATACTTTTTTTTCCAGCGCACATGGAACATTCTCTAGAATAGACCACATATTAGGTCATAAAACAAACCTTTGCAGAGTCCAAAACATCGAAATATTACAAAGCATCTTCTCAGACCACAAGGCAATAAAACTAGAGATCAATAACAGAAAAACGAGGGAAAAGAAATCAAATACTTGGAAAATGAACAATACCCTCCTGAAAAAAGACTGGGTTATAGAAGACATCAAGGAGGGAATAAGGAAATTCATAGAAAGCAACGAGAATGAAAATACTTCCTATCAAAACCTCTGGGACACAGCAAAAGCAGTGCTCAGAGGCCAATTTATATCAATAAATGCACACATACAAAAAGAAGAAAGAGCCAAAATCAGAGAACTGTCCCTACAACTTGAACAAATAGAAAGTGAGCAACAAAAGAATCCATCAGGCACCAGAAGAAAACAAATAATAAAAATTAGAGCTGAACTAAATGAATTAGAGAACAGAAAAACAATTGAAAGAATTAACAAAGCCAAAAGCTGGTTCTTTGAAAAAATTAACAAAATTGATAAACCATTGGCTAGACTGACTAAAGAAATACAGGAAAGGAAACAAATAACCCGAATAAGAAATGAGAAGGACCACATCACAACAGAACCAAATGAAATTAAAAGAATCATTTCAGATTATTATGAAAAATTGTACTCTAACAAATTTGCAAACCTAGAAGAAATGGATGAATTCCTGGAAAAACACTACCTACCTAAACTAACACAATCAGAACTAGAACAACTAAATAGACCCATAACAAAAAAAGAGATTGAAACGGTAATCAAAAAACTCCCAACAAAAAAAAGCCCTGGCCCGGACGGCTTCACTGCAGAGTTCTACCAAACTTTCAGAGAAGAGTTAACACCACTACTACTAAAGGTATTCCAAAGCATAGAAAATGACGGAATACTACCCAACTCATTCTATGAAGCCACCATCTCCCTGATACCAAAACCAGGTAAAGACATTACAAAAAAAGAAAATTATAGACCTATATCCCTCATGAACATTGATGCAAAAATCCTCAACAAAATTCTAGCCAATAGAATCCAACGACACATCAAAAAAATAATTCACCCTGATCAAGTGGGATTTATACCAGGTATGCAAGGCTGGTTTAATATCAGAAAAACCATTAATGTAATCCATCACATAAATAAAACAAAAGACAAAAACCACATGATCTTATCAATTGATGCAGAAAAGGCATTTGACAAAGTCCAACACCCATTCATGATAAAAACTCTTACCAAAATAGGAATTGAAGGAAAATTCCTCAACATAATAAAGGGCATCTATGCAAAGCCAACAGCCAATATCACTCTAAATGGAGAGAACCTGAAAGCATTTCCCTTGAGAACGGGAACCAGACAAGGATGCCCTTTATCACCACTCTTATTCAACATCGTGTTGGAAGTCTTAGCCAGGGCAATCAGGCTAGACAAAGAAATAAAAGGTATCCGGATTGGCAAGGAAGAAGTAAAGTTATCACTATTTGCAGATGACATGATTATATACACAGAAAACCCTAAGGAATCCTCCAGAAAACTACTGAAACTAATAGAAGAGTTGGGCAGAGTCTCAGGTTATAAAATAAACATACAAAAATCACTTGGATTCCTCTACATCAACAAAAAGAACACCGAAGAGGAAATAACCAAATCAATACCATTCACAGTAGCCCCCAAGAAGATAAGATACTTAGGAATAAATCTTACCAAGGATGTAAAAGACCTATACAAAGAAAACTACAAAGCTCTACTACAAGAAATTCAAAAGGACATACTGAAGTGAAAAAACATACCTTGCTCATGGATAGGAAGACTTAACATAGTAAAAATGTCTATTCTACCAAAAGCCATCTATACATTTAACGCACTTCCGATCCAAATTCCAATGTCATATTTTAAGGGGATAGAGAAACAAATCACCAATTTCATATGGAAGGGAAAGAACCCCCGGATAAGCAAAGCACTACTGAAAAAGAAGAAGAAAGTGGGAGGCCTCACCTTACCTGACTTCAGAACCTATTATACAGCCACAGTAGTCAAAACAGCCTGATATTGGTACAACAACAGACACTTAGACCAATGGAACAGAATTGAGAACCCAGACATAGATCCATCCACGTATGAGCAGCTGATATTTGACAAAGGACCAGTGTCAATTAACTGGGGAAAAGACAGCCTTTTTAACAAATGGTGCTGGCATAACTGGATATCCATTTGCAAAAAAATGAAACAGGACCCATACCTCACACCATGCACAAAAACTAACTCCAAGTGGATCAAAGACCTAAACATAAAGACTAAAACGATAAAGATCATGGAAGAAAAAATTGGGACAACCCGAGGAGCCCTAATACAAGGTATAAACAGAATACAAAACATTACCAAAAATGATGAAGAGAAACCCGATAACTGGGAGCTCCTAAAAATCAAACACCTATGCTCATCTAAAGACTTCACCAAAAGAGTAAAAAGACCACCTACAGATTGGGAAAGAATTTTCAGCTATGACATCTCCGACCAGCGCCTGATCTCTAAAATCTACATGATTCTGTCAAAACTCAACCACAAAAAGACAAACAACCCAATCAAGAAGTGGGCAAAGGATATGAACACACATTTCTCTAAAGAAGATATTCAGGCAGCCAACAGATACATGAGAAAATGCTCTCGATCATTAGCCATTAGAGAAATGCAAATTAAAACTACGATGAGATTCCATCTCACACCAGCAAGGCTGGCATTAATCCAAAAAACACAAAATAATAAATGTTGGAGAGGCTGCGGAGAGATTGGAACTCTCATACACTGCTGGTGGGAATGTAAAATGGTACAACCACTTTGGAAATCTATCTGGCGTTATCTTAAACAGTTAGAAATAGAACTACCATACAAGCCAGAAATCCCACTCCTAGGAATATACCCTAGAGATACAAGAGCCTTCATACAAACAGATATATGCACACCCATGTTTATTGCAGCTCTGTTTACAATAGCAAAAAGTTGGAAGCAACCAAGGTGTCCATCAACGGATGAATGGTTAAATAAATTGTGGTATATTCACACAATGGAATACTAAGCATCGATAAAGAACAGTGACGAATCTCTGAAACATTTCATAACATGGAGGAACCTGGAAGGCATTATGCTGAGCGAAATTAGTCAGAGGCAAAAGGACAAATATTGTATAAGACCACTATTATAAGATCTTGAGAAATAGTAAACCTGAGAAGAACACATACTTTTGTGGTTACGAGGAGGGGAGGGAGGGAGGGTGGGAGAGGGTTTTTTTATTGATTAATCAGTAGATAAGAACTGCTTTAGGTGAAGGGAAAGACAACACTCAATACATGGAAGGTCAGCTCAATTGGACTGGACCAAAAGCAAAGAAGTTTCCGGGATAAAATGAATGCTTCAAAGGTCAGCGGAGCAAGCGCGGGGGTCTGGGGAGCATGGTTTGCGGGGACTTCTAAGTCAATTGGCAAAATAATTCTATTATGAAATCATTCTGCATCCCACTTTGAAATGTGGCGTCTGGGGTCTTAAATGCTAACAAGCAGCCATCTAAGATGCAGCAATTGGTCCCAACCCACCTGGAGCAAAGGAAAATGAAGAACACCAAGCCCACATGGCAACTAAGAGCCCAAGAGACAGAAAGGGCCACATGAACCAGAGACCTACATCATCCTGAGACCAGAAGAACTAGTTGGTGCCCGGCCACAATTGATGACTGCCCTGACAGGGAGCTCAGCAGAGGACCCCTGAGGGAGCAGGAGATCAGTGGGATGCAGACCCCAAATTCTCATAAGAAGACCAAACTTAATGGTCTGACTGAGACTGGAGGAATCCCGGCGGCCATGCTCCCCAGACCTTCAGTTGACACAGGACAGGAACCATCCCCGAAGACAACTCATCAGAAATGAAAGGGACTGGTCAGCGGGTGGGAGAGAGATGCTGATGAAGAGTGAGCTAATTATATCAGGTGGACACTTGAGATTGTGTTGGCAACTCTTGTCTGGAGGGGGGATGGGAGGATAGAGAGAGAGGGAAGCCGGCAAAATTGTCAAGAAAGGAGAGACTGAAAGGGCTGACTCAAGACGGGGAGAGTAAGTGGGAGTAGGGAGTGAGATGTATGTAAACTTATATGTGACAGACTGATTGGATTTGTAAACGTTCACTTGAAGCTTAATAAAAGTTATTATAAAAAAAAAAAAAAAAGGAAGCTAAATGGGCACAACAGCCCAGGGCCGAGGACTAGAAGGCAGGAGGGGACAGGAAAGCTTGTAATAGGGAACAAAAGGTTTAGAAGGGAGAGTGTTGACATGTTATGGGGTTGGTAAAAAAAAAGAGAAAAAAAAAAAATTGTAATTAAAATTTACATCAGAAATAATACAGAACAAAATGTATTCAATAAAATATTAAATAATGGCAAGCTATGCAAATGATAAATGTAAATTATATCATTCACAGAAAGGATGATAAATGTGTAGAAAAGAGCATGAGGACATAATTCAAGTGTTACTAAAACATAAACCTGAACACTTGAAATGATTATAAACATACACACAACTGAAAAAAACTATTCTGAGCAGGAAATTAAAATGTGGCTAAAAATATTCACAGATTTCCAGACAAATTATTAAATAAAAATAAAGCCATTTTTATATGCACAGCTCCAACTCAATCCAAGAGTCTGGGGTCATCTGTGTTTTCATAGTGCAGTTCTTCCCTTGTTATTGTTAGGTGCCATCAAGTTAGTTCGGCTCATAGCAACCCTATGTACAACAGAACAAAACACCACCTGGTCCTGTGCCATTCTCATGATCATTGTTATGCTTGAGCCCATTGCTTCAGCCACTCTGTCAATTCGTCTCATTAAAGATCCTCCTCTTTTTTGCTGACCCGCTACATTACCAAGCATGATGTCATTCTCCAGAGACTGATCCCTCCTGATTACATGTCCAAAGTATGTGAGATGTAGTCTCACCATCCTTGCTTCTAAGGAGCATTCTGGTTGTACTTCTTCCAAGACAGATTTGTTTGATTCTTTTTGAGAGTTCTTGCCTACAAATGAATAAACACTTTGCTCTTCTGTTTGAATATGATACATACTAAGCTGATGGCATACATGAACAAATGGAGCCTCCAGAATTATTTCTTCTTACACTCTTTCTTTTTTCATGGGGAATGCTTTGCTTGTGGGGAATATATGTCCCATGATATAATTTATCACCCCTCTTTTTTTTCCCACCACTTTTTGTGAAGGTAAAGTTCCTATTAGATATAAATAAGAAGTTTTGATGGAGAGGTTAGTAGAGATGTGAGACATGGAGGATTTTTTTTTTTTTTTTTTTTTTTTGGTGGTACTTGATTTTTGAACCAAGGATTAAACAATTCAACAGTTTTAGAAGAATTTGAAGTCCCCACACACATCCTTGTTTTGGGTAGTTAAGCATGTGTATACTATCATTAGTGTTCCTCAGTCTAGCTTCATTGTCCTTTCTCATTAAAAGAATGTCTCCCATTTTTGAATACATCTGAAATCAGAGAATATATAGATTCATTTCAGGGAAAGGTCATATACTTACTCAGCATTACTTTATTAGATTTTCATTATATGCAGAGTCCTAGTTTAGGAACAAGATATCTTTTGACATTTGAATTTAGCATGTGAATTATGTATTTCTAACTTAAAAGTTTGTTCTTCATTCTTGACAGATTTCTATGGCCTATACAATGAAAATAAAGTTAATTACAATATTTCAACCCCAATCATTGCTCTCTTCAGGTTTCATCTAAATGCACTGACGTTCCACTTATTTTCTTCTATCTCCTTTTCCTTGTGAGTTTTTCTCTCCAGGCAAAGATATTTTGCTTGCAGGAAATGTGACATTAATGCCTTGCACCATTAGAACTATTTGAACAATGTAAGTCTATATTGTGAACAGTAAAAAGTAGCCTTGGTTAATTTTGTTTAGATTTTTACCATGACGTTGGATAAAGACAACAAGAAAAAGAGCAAATAATATACATAAGACTACAGATTCTACCTAGCTGAGAGAAGCTTGTCTAAAATAGCTATGAAAATAAAATGTGGGATTAAGCAATAATTCAGTTAACAGGGCAATGTAGGTAGACAAAGGAATAATCCAGTACCCAGGAACTATAGTAATTTACAACAATCTTTAGGTACTCCAAGCCTATCATGTAATTATACTGCTCTTTCCAATTTTTTTTCTCTAATTTTTGGGTTTTGAAGAAGACTTTAACAACCAAAACAAAAATATACTATTTAAACATTGCCTTAAGAAAACCTGGAAAAAAATATATAAACCAAGCTCAGGAGAATTTTAGAAGATGTTACAAATCCTAGAGTTCTCACAAATTAGTATATTGTCTCATGAAAACTCACACTGAAGAGAAAATTCATGAATATTTATGTAAACTGCTTTAATGATAAATAAAAAAAATAAAAACTATGTTTTGTTTACCTTTATTCAAATGATCTCTATAATTAGATTTGCTATTAAGTAAGCAAAAATCATAGTCAGCATCAGCAATTCCTAGAAGGAAAAATAATAATAAACTCAGACTTTGGGATAGCTTATTTTTCCATGAAGATCAATGATCGAAAAATTAAATCCAGAAATAAAATTTAGAGATGCCGGGAGAAGATGGCAGAGCAATCAGACACTTCCTGTAGTCCCTCTTATAAGAAAGACCCAAAAAAACAAGTGAATCGATTACATGTGACAGTCTAGGAGCACTGAACATCAAGGATGAGGAGTTGGACTGAGCAGCAGAGAGAGGGAGAGACAGTTCAGAAGCAGTGAGAATTTGGGAGACCTGACCTGGCCAAAACCCTACAGGCTGGATCAGCCAGTACATGCAGTCTGAGGCAAGCAGCAGGGCTCTGGATGCGTTTTCCACATCAGGACATACTGAGTGGCGAAGAGTCTGCACAAGCCTCTGAAAGCAAGGCAAAGTAGCACTGGATCTGCAAAAGTTAAGTGCAAGCCTCGAACCTACCGCATGGGAAAAAACTAATACTTCCCCCTCTGGGAAATACCTCTCTCCTCTTCACCGTCCCTCCCCACTCTGCTTCAGGTTCTGGTCCAGCTTCAGCAATCACCATGCCCTCTAGGCCAGAAGTGGAAACTGTCAGGCTCCCCAAGCCATTCTCCCAGCTTTGGAGAGGGAACAAATTAGCAAACAAATAATAAACAGGAAAAGATAATCTGCCAGTTTCCCTAAGTCAGGACCTCAGGGCAGGCAGAGCCCCTTTGCCTAGGCACAGGCTTAAAGGGTCTATGGACTTTTAATGCCTTTCACCCCTGCCTAGACCTGTGTGTGCCCATTTCAACAGCATAGGCCCTCATTAGCACAGTACAACAGGGTATACACCTAAAGCCTATTTTTGACTGTAACAGCTAAGGAGGAGTGGCAGACTCGTGAAATTTGACACCACCCTGCCCATTAAGCAGGACCCTCACCTGCCTACATCGGGGGCTTGAGACCAGTGGCTCTATCTACTCCACCTAGCCACCCACAACAGGGGTCCAAGAATAAGTGATGCCTCACAGTCCTTACAGCCAACAGCATTGGGTACTCAAAGTCTAGCTGCAAAACCCACCCACTTATGCACTGTAGGGAACAGGGACACACCTTCTACTCAGACACTCAGAGACAGTTGTCAGCCCCCTACCTTGCTCAACACATAAACCCCTACTGCAGTCAAATACCTGTGCCTATTCCAATCACCCCTATATAGCCCTGCCCATCTAGGACTGAAGGTGAGAGCCTGTACTATACACTTGGTGACTGATGACCTGGACACCTGAGCTGAATCCACACAAGAAAAGTAAATGGACTTCTGGGCTCACATACCTAGTAGCAGCTCTAACCACATGGTGACAGGACATAAAAGCTTCAAAGATGCCCATAATCTAAGTATCTCACATGACCAGTCTATTTGGGCATATTAAAACAAAACAAGAAGCTAGGACACAGTAAACAAACATAAAATGAATATAATAACTTACTGATGGCTCGGAGACAACAGTCAATATCAAATCACATAAAAAGGCAGAACAGGATGGATTCAGCAAGCGACCAAAACAAAGAACCAGAAAACCTCCCAGAGAAAGAAAAGGTCTTGAAATTACCAGGGGTAAAATTCAAAAGATTAATATACAGAGCTCTTCAAGAGATCAGGGAGGAGATCAGGGAAAATACAGGCCAAGCCAAGGAACACAGACAAAGCAATAGAGGAACTTAAGAAGGTTATACAAGAGCTAAATGACAAATTTAACAGACTGCAAGAATCCATACAGAGACAGCAAATAGAAACCCAACAAATTGAAAACCTAGAGGAAATGGACAAATTTCTAGAAACATACTACCTACCTAAATTAACACAAACCAAGATAGAATAACTACATAAATCAATAACAAAAGATGAGAGTGTAGAACAACCAGAAAGAAGCTCAATAAAGACACAGAAGATCTAAATGCCACAATCAACCCACTTGATCTCATAGACATATATAGAACACTCCACCCAACAGCAGCCAAGTGTATTTTCTTTTCTAATGCACATGGAACATTCTCCAGAATAGACCACATGTTAGGCCACAAAGCAAGACTTAACAGAATCCAAAACATGGAAATATTATAAAGTATCTTTTCTGAACATAAAGCCATAAAAGTAAAAATCGATAACAGAAAAAGCAAGGAAAAAAAGTCAAATACATAGACACCAAACAATACCTTGCTCAAAAACTACTGGGTTATAGAAGAAATCAAGGATGAAATAAATAAACTCATAGAATCAAATGAGAATGAAAACACCTCCTACCGGAACCTTTGGGAAACAGCAAAAGCAGTGCTCAGGGGTCAATTTATAGCAATAAATGCACACACCCAAAAAGAGGAAAGGACCAAAATCGAACTTTAACCCTACAACATGGACAAATAGAAAGAAAGCAGCAAAAGAAGCCCTCAGACATCAGAAGAAAGGAAATGATTAAACTTAGGACAGAAATAAAGGAAATAGAGAACAGAAAAATAATTGAAAGAGTTAAGACCAAAAGCTGGTTCTTTGAAAAGATAAAAAAAAAATTGATAAACCAGTGGCCAAACTGACAAAAGAAAAACAGCAGAGGAAACAAATAACCTGAATAAGAAATGAGATGGGCAATATCACAACAGACCTAACTGAAATTAAAAGAATCATAACAGAATACTATGAAAAATTGTACTCCAACAAATTCAAAAACCTAGAGCAAATGGACAAATATCTAGAAACACACTACCTACCTCACAAACTGAGGTAGGAAAACTAAATAAACTTACAACAAAAAAAGAGACCAAAGAGGTAATTAAAAAACTCCCAACGAAAAAAAAGCCCTGGCCCTGATGGGTTCACTGGTGAATTCTACCTAACTTTCAGAGAAGAGTTAACACCAGTACTACCATTTCAGAGCATAGAAAAGGATGGAATACTCCCAAACTCATTCTATGAAGCCAGCGTAACCCTGATACCCAAACCAGGTAAAGACACCATAAAAAAAGAAAATTACAGACCAATATCCCTCATGAACACAGATGCAAAAATCCTCAACAAAATTCTAACCAACAGAATTCAAACAACATATCAAAAAAGTAGCTCACCATGACCCAGTAGGGTTCATACCAGGTATGTGAGGATGGTTCAACATTAGAAAAACAATGTAAACCATCACATAAATAAAACAAAAGAGGGCAGGGTTTGGGGACCATGGTTTCAGGGAACATCCAGGTCACTTGGAATAATAAAATCCTTTAAGAAAACATTCCACATCCCATTTTGGAGAGTGGCTTCTGGGGTTTTAAACACTAGCAAGTGGCCATCTAAGATGCGTCAATTGGTCTCAACCCATCTGGAACAAAGGAGAATGAAGAACACCAAAGACACAAGGTAATTATGAGCCCAAGAGTCAGGAAGAGACACATAAATCAGAGACTCCATCAGCCTGAGACCAGAAGAACTAGATGGTGCCCGGCTACAACTGATGACTGCCCTGACAGGCAACACAACAGAGAACCCCTGAGGGACCAGGAGAGCAGTGGGATGCAGACCTCAAATTCTCATAAAAAGACCAGACTTAATGGTCCGACTGAGACTAGAAGGACCCCAGAGGTCATGGTCTCCAGACCTTCTGTTAGCCCAAGACAGGAACCATTCCCAAAGCCAACTCTTCAGACAGGGATTGGACTGGATTATGGGATAGAAAATGATACTGGTGAGGAGTGAGCTTCTTGGCTCAAGTAGACACAGGAGACTATGTGGGCAGCTCCTGTCTGGAGGTGAGATGAAAAGGCAGAGGGTGTCAGAAGCTGGCTGAATGGACATGAAAATAGAGAGTGAAGAGGAGTGTGCTGTCTCATTGGGGGGAGCAACTAGGAGTATTTAGCAAGGTGTGTATAAATTTTTATATGAGAGACTGACTTGATTCGTAAACTTTCAATTATGGCACAATAAAAATTAAAAAGAAAAAAAGACAAGAACCTCATGATCTTATCAATTGATGCAGAAAAGGCATTTGACAAAGTCCAAAACACTTTCATGATAAAAACTCTCAGAAACACAGGAATAGAAGGGAAATTCCTCAACATAATAAAGGGCATTTATACGAAGCCAACAGCCAACATCATCCTAAATGAAGAGAGTCTGAAAGCATTCTCCTTGAGAATGGGAGCCAGACAAGGATGCCCTTTATTACCATTCTTATTCAACACTGTGCTGGAGGTTCTAGCCAGAGAAATTAGGCTAGACAAAGAAATAAAGGGCATACAAATTTGCAAAGAAGAAGTAAAAGTATCTCTATTTGCAGATGACATGATCTTATACAGGGAAAACCCCAAAGAATCCACAACAAAAACTACTGGAACTAATAGAAGATTTCAGCAAAGTATCAAGATACAATATAAACATACAAGATAAACATACATTCCTCTACTCCAACAAAGAGGACTTTAAAGAAGAAATCACCAAATCGATACCATTTACAGTAGCCCCCAAGAAGATAAAATACTTAGGAATAAATCTAAGCAGAGACATAAAAGACCTATGCAAAGAAAATTACAAGATGCTACTGCAAGAAACTATAAAAATGGAAAAACATTCCTTGCTCAAGGATAGGAAGACTGAACCTTGTGAAAATGTCAAGTTTACCCAAAGCAATCTACAGATACAATGCAATCCTGATCCAAATTCTAATGGTATTTTTTAATGAGATGGAGAAACAAATCACTGACTTCATATGGAAAGGGAAGAAGCCCTGGATAAGTAAAGCATTACTGAAAAAGAACAAAGTGGGAGGCCTCACACTACCTGATTTTAGAACCTATTATACTGCTGTGGCTGTCAAAACAGCCTGGTACTTGTACAACAGATACATAGACCAATGGAACGGAATTGAGAATCCAGACTTAAATTCACCCACCTATGAATAGCTGATATTTGACAAAGGCCCAAAAGCTGTTAAATGGGGAAAGGTCAGCCTCTTTAACAAATGGGGCTGGCATAACTGGATACTCATCCACAAAAAAAAAAAAAAAAACAAAAAAACAAGACCCATACCTCATGCCATGTGAAAAAAATAACTCAAAATAGATCAAAGGCTTAAATACAAAATCGAAAATAATAAGGGTCATGGAAGAAAAAATAGGGACAATGCTAGGAGCCCTAATATGTGGAATAAGCAGAATACAAGCCATAACTAACAATGCACAAACACCAGAAGAGAAACTAGTTAACTGGGAGCTCTTAAAAATCACACACTTATGCTTATCCATAGACTTCACCAAAAGAGTAAAAAAGAGTAAAAAGACAATCTACAGACTGGAAAAAATTTTGGGCTATGACATATCTGGTAAGGTTGTAATCTCTAAAATCTACAAGATATTATAACACCTCAACAACAGAAAGACAAATAATCCCATTGAAAAAATGGGCAAAGGATATGAACAGACATTTCATCAGAGAAGACATTCAGATGGCTAACAGATGCATAAGGAAGTGCTCACAATCACTAGCCGTTAGAGAAATGCAAATGAAAACTACAATGAGATATTATCTCACTCCAACAAGGCTAGCACTAATCAAAAAACACAAAATAATAAATGTTGGAGAGATCGTGGAGAGACTGGTGGGAATGTAAAATGGTACAACCACTTTGGAATCAATTTGGCACTTCCTTAAAAAGCTAAGAATACAAATACCATACAATCCAGCAATTCCACTCCTTGGAATATATCCTAGAGAAATAATAGCCATCACACAAATAGATACGTGTACACCCATGTTCATTGCAGTACTGTTCACAATAGCAAAAAGATGGAAACAACCATCTTTTTGTCCATCAACAGAAGAATGGGTGATTAAATTATGACATAAACATACAGTGGAATACTATGCGATGATAAAGAACAGTGATGAATCTGGGAAACATCTCATAACATGGATGAATCTGGAAGGCATTTTGTTGAGTGAAATTAGTCAGTCACAAAAGGACAAATATTATATGAGACCGCTATTGTAAGAATTCCAAAAAAAGGTTTAAATACAGATGAAAACATTCTTTGATGGTTACAAGGGTGGGGAGAGAGGAAGAGGAGAATTCATTAACTAGATAGTGGACAAGAATCATCTTAGGTAAAGGGAAGGACAACACAAAATACATGGGAAGGTAGCACAACTGGAATAAATCAAAAGCTAAGAAGTTTTCTGAATACAACCAAACACTTTGAGGGACAGAGTAGCAGGGGCTGGGGTCTGGGAACCATAAACTTTGTTACACCAGTTTACCTAGATGTCCCCCAAAGTTTATCAAGAAAATGTTCTGCATCCCACTTTGGTGAGTGGTGTCTGGGGTCTTAAAAACCAGGGAGCTGCCATCTAAGACGCATCAATTGGTCCCAAACCACCTGGAGCAAAGAAGAATGAAGAACATCAAAGACACAAGGAAAATATTAACCTAAGAGACAAAAGGGCCACATAAACTAGAGACTCTACCAGCCTGAGACCAGAAGAACTAGTTAGTGCCTAGCTACCACCAATGGCTGCCCTGACAGGGAACAAAACAGACAGTCCCTGATGGAGCAGGAGAAAAGTGTGGTGCAGAACTCAAATTTACATAAAAAGATCAGACTTAATGGTCTGCCTGATACCGAAGGAACCCTTGAAGACATGGCCTCCGAACTCTCTGTTAACCCAGAGCTAAAACCATTCCTTAAACCAAGTCTTCAAAGATTAGACTGGACTATAAAACATAAAATAATACTTGTGAAGAGAGTGCTACTTAGTTTAAGCAGATACATGAAACTAAATGGGAGACAGTTGTCTGGAGGTACGATGAGAAGGCAGAGAGGGACAGGAGCTGGCTGTATGGACACAGGAAACCCAGGGTGGAAAGGGAGAGTGTGTTGTCACATTATAAGGATTGCAACTAATGTCACATGTGTATAAATTTTTGTATGAGAAATTTACTTGACCTGTAAACTTTCTCCTAAAGCACACACACACAAAAAAATTTACTAATTAGGTATTTAACTGGAATAATTATTTAGAGTACTTATGCACTAACATTCTACTGAATCTTTTCTCTCACACCTAAATTGTAAAATATAATGTCAAAAATAAGAAACTTCTATACTCACTCTCATCATTTGTGCTATCTGAAATCTCTTCCCAAACAACCAAATTGTTGCCATCAAGTTGATTCTGACTCATAGCGCCCCTGTAGGACAGAGTAGAACTGCCCCATAGGATTTCCAAGGAGTGGCTGATGGATTTGAAATTCTGACCTTTTGGTTAGGAGCTAAGCTCTTTAACTACTATGCCACCAGGGCTCCCAAATGTCTTTAATAGACACTAAATCAGGCTTTTATTTCCATCATTCCACTGAAACTTTTCTTGCTAAGGTCAAAAACCACCTCCATTTTCCAAATAGTTTAGTCAGTTTGGTATCCTCAGCTTCCTTAAAACCTCATCAGCATTGAAACTCTAGCTCTTTTACTTACAAATTGAAACTTTTGTCAAGTTAATTAATTTTAGTCTTTCTTTAAAATAGTATTTTTACTTCATGTGCTTAAGAACACCTTGAATAAATTAACATGTATAAAGATCCATGAATTGTACCAGGCCCAGAGCAACCAATATGTAAGTATTTTCTACCAACCTCATGTGTTTACTGTGAGATTTAACAAACAAATATCAATTGCTAAGGAAAGAGTTGGGCATGTAAGGAAAACCAAATAAATATGATTTTTATAATTATTGCCTGTCTCATCTTTGATCAATACTCTCTTCTCTTGGTTTCTCGAACCCTACATTTTCTGGTTTTCTTTTCTCATTCTCTCAATTGCCACTCCTTCACAGCCTTCCTCTCTTCTGCCTCTAAAATGCTGCTTTATCCCAGGATTCAATTGTTCATTGTCTTCTTGTCTTATGCTTCATCTATATGCTGTCATTGGTGATCTCATTCTGTTAAATTGCTTTTATTATAACCTCTATGTTGATAATGTCCAACTGTATAGCTTTATAGCCAAACGGATGTTTATGAAACATCTCAGAATTAACTGCACTACTCAGATTTTGAATTTCAACCCCTGTCCCAACCCTGAACCTCATTCAGTCTATCCCATCTCATTAGTGGCATCACCATTACGCTAATTCCTCAGCCCAAAACTGCTGAGCTTTTGTTCAGGCGCGCTGGATTGTTCACTTTCTCTCTCCCCTCCTTCCCTAGTGAACTCATTAGTAGGTCCTCACGGGTCTTTCACATTGGGTACTCCCTAGGATACTTGTTCCAGTTATCCCTGAAGCAATCTTTTTCTCATCATTTAAGCCTTTATTCAATGGCACTTGTTCATAGATATCTTTCCTGACTACCCAATCAAAATTGGCTTTCCCAATGCTGATCCAATGCTATATCCACAGAGCCTAGAATAGAAGGCTTTCAGTAGATATTTGAGTAAATAAATATTTTCCCTTAGAGAAAAATATATATGAAATTTCTATAGCTTGGGTCAGCATTCTCTACTATATTAATTAAATGTTTAAAATGTCTTAAGTAACATGTACTGTAAGCAAAGATACATGCATAAAAGTGGTATACTTTTTAGGGTTCACTAATATATTATTGTATTAAATGTTAAAATATTTAAGAACAAAGTGTATTAACATTGACTACTTGAAATTAAAAATGATTTTTGTTTCAGTGATTATGAACACCCTCTGTTTAGTGTGCTAGGAACATAACAGTGAATCAAGTAGGCAAAAGCCTTGCCTTCATGTAGATCAGTAAAATGAACGTAAAAACAGGAGAGTGTGCTGTGGTGTCTTATAAGTCATGTGAAAAAATTGTTTCCAGTAGGAGTGATCGACTGTGTCAAATTCCCCTGACAGGTAAACTCATATGAGGTCTGAGAATTGAAGACTGGATTTAGCTAATTGGAGAAATGATTTCAAGTGTACAAAGTCCAAACTTTGCGATGAGAGAAGTCTAGATTTCAAAATTCTATGTATCTTAATTAAATTGCTCAAGCTTTCTGAGCCTACACATCACAAGACTGTAAATATAATAATGCCTACCTCATAAGTTTCTTTAAGGAGTTAAAGATGATAATACATGTAAAGAAATCATGGTAACATACAGTAGAAACAGGAAAAAATGTTAGCTATTACGTATTAAAAAAAAAAATTGTGTATTATTAAACTGGAATATATACCATCCTGGAAAAGCCTTTAAAATTGAGTGTTTGTTTGTTTTCTTTTTTGTTTACTTGTTTTAGCCAGCAATGATGAGAACTGCAAAGCAGATTACTGACAATGGATTTTATTTCATTAGTTGCTGCTCCCATTCACTCACTAGAAGTCTGCTGCTGTAACAAGTTATTATACTTTTAGGTTCCCAAGATACTTGGAGATCTTGGGCCTGAGCACCTTAATGTTTGGAAATATAATTTATTTAAGAATTCTTATTGTGGCATGTCTAATTGCGCCCATAAACTCCCTCCACTGTGATGAGACCAGAGTTGCTAGACGGTGCCTGTGTGCTATTACTGAATGTTCTGATCAAAGATTCCATAGGTGAGTCCTGATCAAAAGGGGGTAAAATATGAAACAAAATTTCAAATCCTCATGGAATCTAGGAGTTCTGGAGCCATGGAGTCTGGACAACTCCCTAAAACTATTGCCCTGAGATAATCTTTAAACCTTAACTCAAAACTAACCCCTGAGAAGTATCTCTGCCTTGAGCATTGCACTCTTTTAAAGAATTATCTATATGTGATCAAACTGACAACAGAAATTCAAAAGGTTAGATGGGAAGTTTAGGGGACAGTGAATTTCTGTAAATAGCAGTGGAATAATTTGGAAAAGGATAGCAAGAGTGGTTGCACAATTTGAGGAATGAAATCAATGTCACTGAGTTGTATGTGTAAAAATTGTCAAATTGGAGTATGTTTTGCTGTGTATATTTTCATATGCACAAAATAAAAATTCTAAAAAATAATAATGCATATGAGGGCTCTATTCAGTGTCTATGCTTTATGCACATTAACTACTCCTTTGCAACATGTTTTTTATAATAAATAGTTTTCTAGAAAAATATCAAGAGACCGTTACCTAAGTAAACATATCAAACAGAAGATTCAACTTCCAAATGTATGATATTTCAGTCTGTAGAGCTAGATTTGTGCGGCAGATTTTGAGCCAACATTAAGTATACGATTGATTCTCAAATATTTCATATTATTTAGTACAATCATTGTAATCAAACAAATATAAATACCTTTTTTTTTGTTTCAGTCATTTAGAAAAGATCACAATTAATGCTTAAATATGTATAGAAGTGAAGACATATCTGGAAATTGAGACTTACATACAGGTTAAGGACAATTTGTCATATGGTTTTCCAATAAGCATTTTAGTCTGTTATTGTACATAAATTATCTAATTCAATTTAGTTTATTTATTTCTGAAACGGTTAAGTTGTGTGATGTTGTACCATGCATGTGTTAGGTACAGAGACATCTTCCATTGAAAATGAACTGCTTTGTGGGGCTATTTATTATCAACAAAGTTAGTTTCAGACATTATTGAAACACCTGTTTCCTAGAATAAATTTTAGTCTAAATAGACAAAGGCTAGATAGATGATGAAACTAGAAACAGGCGACTTTCTCTCTAACCATGTTTTTTTTTTTCCTCTACCTGAAGGGCAATAGCTCCTCCCAATGGAGAAAGAAACAACTGAAAAAAGAGCAGGTTTATTTTTATAACCCTTGAAATTTAGCCAGCTATTGATGATTTCCACATAATGTAAAATGTCGTGGGATATTCCCACTAGGCTCATTAGATTGTATATTAATTACCTAAAGGAAGAAAAAGGTGAATCCTCGTGGTAAACTACTCAGACGCAAGCATGCATGAAACAGGAAACAAGTTGTGTTTTTGCCAAATTTGAATGTGGCATAGTTGAATTAAAAAAAAAAATCAGGTTTATGAAATTATCATTGCATTTAATGATGAACAAAAAAAACCCACAAAGCCTGGGACAATTAAAGCCAAAAAATCACTTGTTTTTCCAACTCAGCAGCATCTTGAATGCTTAGCAGTCTACCAAGAATCATTTTAGCTGAGAGATCCATGGGAGGACGATGCATGTGTAATTCAGAATCTTTTTCACACGAATAAGCACTTATTATGGTCTTAAGAACTTGGTTAGTTTTTGTCTGAGAAGCTTGTTAAGTCACAGTCATTTGTAGTAACATCTGCTGGTTCCATTTATACTCCCCAAGGACATAGTTATCAGGAGAAATTCAAGGAACAGGAAGATACTTAAAAAATATTTTGAGTGCTTCCGTTTCCTTAAGAAAACCTCGATTTTCTAAATTTTTGAAATAGGAATCTATTAAATAAATGGCAGTGGGTTGGGTTTATCTATTAAATATTACCCTAGTCTTTCACTAGAAATAAAAATCTGCTTTGTTGTTAATCTCTTCTTTTGTCTTGATTCATGCAGTTTCTTTCATATTTGCAGAATACTATTTTATTCTTAGAAGCCCTGGCGGTACAGCAGTTAAAGCACTTGATTGCTAACCAAAAGGTCGGCAGTTCAAAACCACCAGCGGTTCCACGGGAGAAAGCTGTGGCAGTCTTCTGCCATAAAGATTTACAACCTTGGAAACTCTATGGGGCCTCTATGAGTCAGAATCAACTCGACGGAGGTGGGTTTGGGTTTTTTGGGTTTTGTTTATTTTCTTCTATTTCTTTTAAATTCAATCATAATTATAAATAGACTGGAATAAAAATAACTTTCATTTGGGATTGCTATCGGGAAGCAATTTTCTTATGAGGAGATTTTTTTAAAAATTTAAGTCTTTCTCTCAAATATTTCCTCTTTTGAATTGCAGCTGCCCTGACCCAAAACCCCTATCATCTCAAATCTAGATTATTGCTTATATTTGCCTGTAGTCTCAGGCCTATGCGTTATTTTGGAATTATATTACAAACACTAAAGTAATACAGTTCACTACATTTACCTCTAAAGTTATGACTTCATATAAATTAGGTTTATCCATTTAGATTTGAGTTTTATGTTCTAAATACACTTTACGCAGAGAACTTTGAGCCCATGTGTCTACATAGGGCCAAAGATTCCACAATGAAATTAAATTGAATAGTGATATTCACGCCTATGACACAGTTTGTCTCAAGGTGAGATTTAATCTGTTATCCTGCTTATCAACTATGTACTAAAGATATTACATTGTACTCTCAAAGTTGTTAAGAGGGGGACATAATTCTAAAGAAAGAATAAAATTATAGGAGCAACAAAGAAATATAAGTGCCTTTCTCACAGTGAAACACATAATGCATGACTACTGTGGGATTTAAAATAAGCACTTCCTAGTTTTTAGTTCTGGGATAGGTTCATCAAGAAATGTTCTCTGCGAGAGTAAGTTTTGAGCACTGCCTTCTTGAAGCTGTTTTGTCATGGACCAGCAGAGTGAAGACTACTGGGGGATAAGAAAACAGCAGAGGAAAAAACAAAAGTTGCGACTGGTTAAGATGGGCTGGCATTGATGTGTCTTGTATCCGGAGTCCCAGGAATGTGCTTGGATGAGTGGAAGGGCTAGACTTGTGATAGAAGGCACTGAGTTCTGAGGTGAGGACTTTGAATTCAATGTAAAAAAATAAAGGTTTTTATGAGGTTTGGTGTAAGGGAAGATTTGTTTAGGATTTAGGTTCATAGATACTATGCAAAACACAATCAACGGAATAATATGTCTCTGGCATCGATAAAAGGAACCCTGGTGGCAGAATAATTAACAGCTACACTGCTAACCAAAAGATTGGTGGTTTGAACCCACCAGCCAATACATGGGAGAAAAACAAGGCAGTCTACCTCCATAAAGATTACAGCCTTGGAAACCCAATGGGGCAGTTTTACTGCATCCTGTAGGGTTGGAGCCCTGGTGGCACACTGGTTAAGAGCTACGGCTGCTAACTACAAGTGTAGGCAGTTCAAATTCACTAGCCACTCCTTGGAAACCCTATGAGGCAGTTCTACTCTGTCCTATAGGGTCACTATGAGTCAGGATCTACTTGATGGCAATGGGTTTTATAGCACTGATAACAAATAAATCAGTATTTATTTCGGCTATAATTACTAGATCCAGATATAATCCAATTTAATACCTATAACCTATACTCTGAAATGACCACTTTTTTTTTTCAAATTGGTTAATATTTATTGATGGAGATCCTTCATAAACAATGTCTGTTGCACCCCTCAAAGTACTGATCTAACAGTTCAATATAAATAATTGAGTAAATATTAATTTTCACAAAATTTTGAGTTTTATTTGTAACTGTTCTAAATTAAGCACTTTTGAAGTCTATATATAATTAATACCTTTGGTTTTTTGGCCTGTCTTTTATGGAGAAGATTTAAATAATTTTATTACATTGCCAGAAAGACTAAGTGGCTGCAATCAGAAATTAGTATTTGCTTTATATTCTTCTGTTTTATTCTATTTGCATGTCTTGTATTAATTAATTATTCAAAGATTTATATTATTAATTAAAAAAAAGACATTGTATAGACACCATATCTTAGGACAAGCTGTGTTCCCCTGTGACTCATTACCAAAAGCACCATCTGGAGACTGGAAAAGAAAAATTTATTCCCTAAACTCCAGTGAAAGCATGATTATCTACTCCATATGAAAAGAGATTTGGGAGGCATTTTCTAAATGTGCCTTTCAAAGACTGAGGAATTTCCTATCCTGCTGAAGAGCAGAAACAACACTGAGGGCATGACAAACTTAAATGAATTCCAATTACTAAAAGCAAACATATAAACATCTGTAATTGTAATGACCATAATAAATCTTCGTAGTTGCAAAAAGAAAAAGTTCTAGCTGGCTTGATAATTGAATCAATTTTTCACTTATGGGCTGTCAATTACTTGACATTTTAATGCATGCCAAATACAGCTAAAAGTATTTTAATTCGAATAACATTGCGAAAACTAACCTTAGAGCTTTAATTGTAGTTCTGAAGCACAAAATGTGCATCTGAATACCTATTTACTGAACAGAAGTTAATTAAAAGCAGAGTTTCATTTTGAACTTGCACTGGCCTGAAAGAGAGAGAAAATAATTGGCAATTAGGAATATGTAAGCGTCCACTCTGTAATACTAAGCAAGATTGCTACCAACTTTAAACAAGTTGAGACTTTCAATATTATTTCTGATAGTATCAGAAGTTATAACAATTCAATATTGTTTAAATGGATGTAGAAATACACATGGTCGTTGGTTTCAAAAGCTTCTATTATTACTAAGATACCAAGTTACATTTACATGGTGAGCTATTACTTTCAAACTACCACAGCATGAATGATTTTATTCGGTATTATGAACTCCTGAGGGTGATTTGAGAGTCTCAGTCAATAACACCTCCCTCCTTCTATTTATGTTATGAACCAGTTGAGCAATAAGAGAGATGCGAAATCAAAACATTTCCTATATTTCTAACAAAACTAGTGTGAATGACATGGCTTAAAAAGAGGCTCAACTGGGACTGCTCCTTTCATGTCTGGGTATAGAACAAATGTTAAGCAGCTTTGTCCACCCCACTTCTTCCACAGATTTTATAAAATTGAAGAATTTACTTTCCTAGGCCTTGGAAGGCAAATCCTCAAGCTTCTATAAAGTTGTGGTTCTTTTTGCAGTCTTCATATAGAGGACAAAGAGAGAGATAGCGAACCCCAAGCAAAATTTCTGGCCAAACAGCAAATATTCTGGCCAGTGTTAGCTGCCTCAGACTGACAAAGCCACATTCAGAGTAGAATGGAAAGGAAAAGGCACCAAATATCTCCTTCCCATCTCTACCTCCACCAACTCAGCATTTCTGTTGTAGATACACCTATTTACCACTCTCGATCCATGTGATTCGGTAAACTGGAATGCATCTCCCCATACCAAGGGTGATTTTGATTTGTGTATGAAAATCAGTATATCTTATTTCCCTAGATGGTAATTATATTTTAGGGATATATATGTGTCCAAAATTGAGCAATGAGATGTGATTATATTTTTTCTGGGGATTTTCAGCAAAATAAAACCCCAACACTCAGTTAGGTGGTAGGTAGGTGTGATGCTTGTTTCTGTATCTGAAGATGGAGTCAACACAATGGAAGTAGAGCTGTGATACTATGTGGGTGAAACTGGGTGCTGGTGACATTTTTTGAGTCTCTATGTCACACTGTCCTTGAAAGTAGCCGTATACTTTGTAATATATGTGTTAGTAAAATTCTGTCTTTTTTTGTTTTTTTTTGCCAGGCTCTGGTATCTGGTAAGTCAGGTATCATAGATTAAATAAAGCACATAGGAATTAGAATCAGGCAGACCTGAATACAAGTCCTAGCTTTGCAATTATCTAGCTATGTGAACTTAGTGAAATTACCTCTTTGAGTGAGTAGAATACTTGCCCAACTTATTCAAGATTCATGTCATCATCAGGGGAATTAAAATGATGATGTGCAAACAACCTGGTACAATGCCTAAGACAAAATAGGCAGCTAATAAGTGATGGCTATAATTGGTGAGCAGAATACTTGATTTAAAATTCAATCACAATGAAAGGCTAGATCTTTTGACATATATTTATCTTTCATTTTAAAATTCTGATTTTTTATTCATATCTCTATATTGTATTTTTATTACATTGCTCATTTCCTATTTTTCTCGCTCCCTTGGTGGAAAAAAGGATAGAAATGAATAAGAACAATCACACATAAGCTGTCACATGTCAACAGAATAAACTTTGACATTGTGACCATAACTTTTTCAAAGACATGTTAAATATACAATTCAGTTGGCTATCGCTTTAAACTACCTTAAGAATTATGTCATTCTAAGGGTATGAAAGATGGCAATCTTTTATTAACTTCAAATATCTTCATCCTTATATAGATACAGAAATGCTGGGTTAATAAGTATGACCATTTTTAATTTAAAAGTATCAAATTTTTCTCTACAGTAATTATTCCTTATCAAGCCCACTAGCTTCTGATGGACATCCTCCAATGCCCTTTCACCCTAAGCCACTTAGTTTAAAAACAGAAGTCCTTACATAGACTTACAAACTGTTATATGATCAGGTTTCCTTCCCATTATTTCTCTCCCCACTCCATCAGCTCTATTTCCCACTACTGTCCTTATACTTCACTTTGCTCTAACTACACTGGCCTCTTTGTCATTCTTTAAACACCTGGGCCTTTGAACTACCTGTATTCTCTCAGCCTAGAGCACTCTTCCCTCAGAGGTCCACATGCCTAGCTCCCTCCCCTCACCTGTCAAAAGTCTTTGAACAAATATCACTTTCTCTATGAGCACTCTTATGACCTCCTTGATTAGATAGAACCTTACCTCCACATGGCTGCCTTCTGCATTTCTCATTCTCCTTAATATATATTTAATATATATATATTTTCTATTTCAGTAGCACTTATCACCTTTAAACACACTAAATAACTTTTGTATAATGTCTATCCTTTTTGTATCTGTCATCTTTGTCATTTCCTATCAGAAAATGACAGACACCATAGTGTTTTCCCCTTCTCTTTCTCCCATTTCCAGTTTGAGTCAGGCCACCTGGTCTAGGCCTTTTCCTCTCCAGAACCAAGGTCTTTCATGGTTTTTCAGTGAAGCCTTGGAAAACAAATTAGATTTGGGGGAAAGTCAGAATTTCACTTCCTTTTTAAGGCTAGAAACATTTGAAGACAGCATTGCCTGTCAGAGGGGCAAGCAATAGAAAATATTTTCAGATTCAGCACAATTGTCATATAATTTCCCGATCTTAAAAAAAAAAAAAAAAAAAGAATGACAAACTGTGTGCATAAACACATGCCAGTTGCCTCAAAATTATAAACAGTGATAACACTGCTGGGATAAGGGCTCTACTATCCAGTCCTGTTGGGTCATGCACATGAGACACACTTACCCTTGGCAATTAAAAGCATCTATTATTTATGTACAGCAGAATGAAACACTGCTTGGTCCTGCACCATCCTCACAATCATTTTTACACTTGAGCCCATTGTTGCTATCGCTGTAACAACCCATTTCTTTGAGGGTCTTTCTCTTTTTTGTTGACCCTCTACTTTATCAAGTATGATGTCCTTCTCCAATCATTAGCCCCTCCTGATAACTTGTCCAAAGTACATGAGATGAAGTGTCCTCATCCTCACTTCTAAAGAGCATTCTTATAGTACTTCTTCCAAGACAAATTTGTTCCTTCTTCCAGCAGTCCATGGTATATTCAATATTCTTCTCCAACACTGTAATCCAAAGATATCAATTCTTCTTGGATCTTCCTTATTCATTGTCCAGCTTTAGTATGTATATGAGGTGATTAAAACACCATAGCTTGGGCCAGGATTGCCTTAGTCCTCAAAGTGACATCTTTGCTTTTTAACATTTCAAAGAGATCTTTTGCAGCAGATTTGCCCAAAAACAACACCTCGTTTGATTTCTTGACTGCTGCTTCCGTGAATCCAAGTAAAATGAAATTCTTGACAATCTCAATTTTTCTCCATTTTTCATGATGCTGTTTATTGGTACAATTGTGAAGATTTTTATTTCCTCTATGTTCACAAATAATCCATGCTGAAAGCTGTAGTCTTTGACTTTCATCAGTTAAGTGCTTCAAGTCCTCTTGGCTTTCAGCAAGCAAGGTTGTATCATCTGCATATGGAAAGTTGTAAATGACTCTTCTTCCAATCCTGATGCCACGCTCTTCTTCATATAGTCCAGCTTCTCAGATTATTTGCTTAGCATACAGATTGAACAAGTATGGTGAAAGTATACAACCTTAAGGAAAGGATAGGATACACACCTTTCCTGACTTTAAACCACCCAGTATCCCTTTGTTCTAATCTAATGACTGCCTTTTTTCTATGTACAGATTCTTCATGAGCACGATTAAGTGTTCTGAAGTTCTCATTCTTTCCAATATTATCCATAATTTGTTATGATCCACACAGTGGAACGCCTTTGCATAGTCATTAAACCACAGGTAAACATCTTTCTGGTATTCTCTGCTTTCAGCTAAGATCCTCTGATATCAGCAATAACACCCCTTGTTCCATATCCTCTTCCGAATCTGACCTGAATTTCTGGCAGTTTCCTGCCTATGTACTGCTACAACTGTTTTTGAATTATCTTCAGCAAAATTTTACTTTTGTATTATATTAATGATATTGTTCGATAATTTCTGCATTCTGTTGGATCACCTTTCTTTGGAGTGGGCACAAATATGGATCTCTTCTAGTCCTTTGGCCAGGTAGCTGTCTTCCAAATTTCTTTGCATAGACAATTGAGCACCTCCAGCATTGCAACTATTCATTGAAACATCTCAGTTATAATTCCATCGATTCCCGAAGCCTCATTTTTCACCAATGCCTTCAGTGCAGCTTGGGCTTCTTCCTTGAATACCATTGGTTCTCGATCATATGCTACCTCCTGAAATGGTTGAAAGTTGATGAATTCTTTTTGGTACAGTGACTCTGTGTATTCCTTCCACCTTCTTTTGATACTTTCTGGGTTTTTCAATATTTTGCCCATAGGATTCTTCAGTACTACAAGTCAATGCTTGAATTTTTTCTTTTGAAAAAATTTTTCTTTTCAGCTTGAGAAATGCCAAGCGTGTTCTTCCCTTTTGGTTTTCTAACTCAAGGTTTTTGCGTATTTCATTATAATACTTCACTTTGTCTTCCCAAGCTGCCCTTTAAAATCTTCTGTTCAGCTCTTTTACTTCATCATTTCTTCCATTTGCATTAGCTACTTGACTTTCAAGAGTAAGTTTCAGAGTCTCTTCTGACGTCCATTTTGATCTTTTCTTTCTTTCCTGTCTTTTTAATGACATCTTGCTATCTTCATGTATGATGTCCTTGATGTCATCCCACAAATCATCCAGTGTTCAGTGATTAATGTTCCATGGGTCAAATCTATTCTTGAGATGGTCTCTAAATTCAGGTGAGATATACTCAAGGTCATATTTTCAGTTCTCATGGACTTGTTCTAATTTTCTTTAGCTTCAACTTGAACTTGCATATGAGCAATTGATGGTCTGTTCCACAGTTGGCCCCTGGCCTTGTTATAACTGATGAAATATGACCTCTTCAGTCATCTTTACATAGATGTAGTCAATTTGATTCTTGTGTATTCCATCTGATGAGGTCCATGTGTATAGTTGCCATTTATGTTTTCGAAAAAGTTATTTACAATGAATAAATCGTTGGTCTTGCAAAATTCTGTTATGTGATCTCCAATGTCTCTTTTATCAGCAAAGGCCATATTTTCCACCTACAGATCCTTGTTTGTTTCCAGCTTTCAGTTTCCAATTATCAGTGCCTCTTGATTTTTTTTTCTTGATTACATGTTTGATCAGATTCAGACTGCAAAAGTTGGTATAATTCTTCAATTTCTTCACCTTTGTCAAATTAATCATCTCCATTTCTGTGTCACTAAGCAGGCACACCATGGGCCAGGTATTGGCAGATGTCTCTCTCTCTCTCTCTCTTTCTTTCCAAAGCAGATGTGTCATCAATTCAGGTCAGGTACAGCATAGCTATGTTTGCTCTCTCTCTTTCTCCCTGTCTGTGATTTTTCTTAGCTGAGTTTGGCTACCTGTTGGAATTGCTGGTCCAGCAGCTTTGGGACAACCCTGGGCCAGTGCTAGGTTTAGGCCGATATTATGACAGCTCTTGAGGCAAAACTTGTTTGGGTAACTCCTGTAGGATTTATGCCCAAACCTCTACTCTGTTGGCAACCTTCTTTCCAGGGATGCCCAGCTCCATTGGTGATATCCTTACCAGAGGTGCCCAGCTCCTCTTTGTGGGCTGACTTGCCCATTCCTGCTGTCTTCTCCATGAGCCAAGTATGCCCATTGATGCTGTTGGCCTCTCTTGTAATATCTGCTGCTTGCACTGCTGCCACAATTTCTCTACAATTTAGCTCTGCTATTGTTTTTTTCTTTTTTTTTATGTTTGCTGCCATTTCTCTCAGTCGTCAGTGTTACCAGCTCAGGGCATGTTACCAGCTCAATGCTATAGCCCTTGACCTGTATTATAGCTCTTCTAGGAGGTCCTTAGCTCAGGGCCCATGTTCAAAGGACAGCCTTCCCTCTTGATTTTCATCAATCAGGAAGTCTCAAAACCATCTGTTAAATTGGCTGCCTATATGGTAACATGCCTAGTCATTGTCTGGGTATGGCTTTTGTAAATGTACCCATCCCTTAGGCAGACTGTAAAGTGACCAATCCTCTCAGGTGTATTTGCAAACCTTTTATGAGAATAGTAAACCGACCAATCCCTTGCAAGATTGGCCCTACCAATCATTTTGGGAAAGTTACAAATCCAGGGCCAGAAAAGCCAAATAAGAGAAAAACCCATTGCATCAAAGATGGGGTAAAAATAGTGAGAAACCTCTGGCCCTATGCAGATTAAATTTACACCCAAAGAGAAAACCCTCAGAGAGGCAGGCGAGAGGGAATGGGGAAGGCTCCAAGCAAAGAAGATGTGATTGAATAATTTAATTCACTTATTATTTTTTTCAACAACATTGAATTTGCCTCCCCTGTGAGGCTACATTGAGCTACATTATGAAATGGGTTGAAAACCAAGAAAAACATTTTACACTAAATATGGTAGGAAGTTGTTATTGTTGTTAGGTGCCATCAATTCCAACTCACGGCAGCCCTATGTACAACAGAATGAAACACTGCCAGGTCCTGCACCATCCTCACAATTGTTGTTATGCTTGAGCCCATTGTTGCAGCCACTGTGTCAATCCATCTCATTGAGGGTCTTCCTCTCATTAGCTGACTGTCTAGCAAGCACGATGTCCTTCTCCAGGGACTGATCCCTTCTGATAAAAAACATGTCCAAATTACGTGAGACAAAGTCTCACCGTCCTTGCCTCTAAGGAGTATTCTGGCTGTACTTCTTCTAAGACAGATTTGTTCCTTCTTCTGGCAGTCCATGGTATATTCAATATTCCTGGTCAACAAAAGCATCAGTTCTTTTTTGATCTTCCTTATTCATTGTCCAGCTTTAGCATGCATATGAGGCAATTGAAAACACCATGGCTTGGGTCAGACACATCTTAGTCTTTAAAGTGACTTCTTTGTTTTTTAGCACTTTATAAAGAGGTCTTTTGCAGTAGATTTTCCCAGTGCAATACATCATTTGATTTCTTGACTGCTGTTTCCATGGGCCTTGATTGTGGATCCAAGTAAAATGAAATCCTTGACAACTTCAATCTTTTCTCTATCTATCATGATGTCACTTATTGGTCCAGCTGTGAAGATTTTTGTTTTCTTTATGTTGAGGTGTAATTCATCCTGAAAGCTGTAGTCCTTGATCTTCATCCATAAGTGCTTCTGGTCCTCTTCACTTTCAGCAAGCAACGTTGTGTCATCTGCATAACGCAGGTTGTTAATGAATCTTCCTCCAGTCCTGATGCCCTGTTCTTTTTCATATAGCCCAGCTCCTCAGATTATTTGTTCAGCACACAGATTGAATAAGTATGGTGAAAGATACAACCCAGATACAAACCTTTCCTGACTTTAAACCACACAGTGTCTCCTTCTTCTGTTCGAACAACCATCTCTTGGCCTATGTACAAGTTCCTCATGAATATGATTAAGTGTTCCTGAATTTCCATTCTTTGCAGTGTTATCCATCATTTGTTATGATCCACACAGTGGAATGCCTTTTCATAGTCAATACAACACAGGTGAACATCTTTCTGGTATTCTCTGCTTTCAGCGAGATCTATCTGACATCAGCAATGATATCTCTCATTCCATGTCCTCTTCTGAATCCAGCTTAAATTTCTGGCAATTCCCTGTATATTTACTGCTATAATCGCTTCTGAATGATCTTCAAAATTTTACTTGGATGTGGTATTAATGATATTGTTTGATAATTTCGGCATTTGGTTGGATCTTCTTTCTTTGGAATGGGTATAAATATGGTAGGAAGTGGGCACGTTTTTTATAGATTTTGGTCAGAGGTGAAAACTTTTTTTTTTCTTTAATAATTTTGTAAATTTTGTTCAGGGTTCATTTGAGGAAAGAGAGATTGGAGGTTTTAAAAATAGATGAAAGGATATTGCAATATCTAGACTTTAGATGACCCTGAATCCCATCTGACTAACTGTGACCTCATGTGCATCATAAGGTAGACTAAAGCAGTAATGTTGACAAAGGTGAAGAGGGAAAGAAAATACAAGATGAACTTAGAAGGAGAATATAGAGAATACTCTGTAACTAAAATTTCATTTTCCCACTAAGATCCTGTAGTTAAGTAATCTGCCATCGTTAGTAAATATTGGTATCTGGTTTAGTAGGAATGGTAGTAAAAGGGGAAAATTATCTACCACTGTCAAAAGTAAAAGTCTATTTCTAGCAAACTAAGAAAAATAATTTCTAATATTGCTTAAGTACATATTATGCTGAATATTTGGTATGGTGAAAATGTATAAAGGAATGAAATGATAATATATTAGCAAACATAAACATGCATTTTCAGAGACCATTCTGATGTGTTAATGATTGCTATATAGAAAACTAAAAGAAAAATTATGGTAAGGAATAAAATAGAAACTATAAAAATCATTTCAGATGTGCTTTCTTGATATGTTTTCAGGCGACTCTTCTTTGGAATGTTTACAATTAATCTGGAAATGATTTTGAACAGTGCTGATCAAAGAGATAGAATGGCCTAAATCTACTAAAAGTTTACTTTAATCTTCATAAAAATAAATGCTTCTGTTATGCACTTGCAAAGACTAAATTAAAAAGTTAGTTGAGGTCCTTTTTAGGCAACACGTTACAGCTTTTTTATTAGAATAATAGAATAAATAATAGGATTAAAAACCTCCTTAGAGAGGTACCATTAAGAAGAGAGCTGGGTGTGTTTTTTCTTCCACATGCATATGCTAATGCAAACAATTTTGCAACACTTTGTTGGTTTGTAATAATTTTAAGAGGATTTTAAGTACATTAAAATGAAACTGGCAACATGTTTAATTTGATGCTATTTTTATGCAAATATAAATAGTAATAAAACAGAAGAGAAGGCAGAAAATGCAATTTGGAAAGCAGAGCTGTTTCTAAATGCAGCATTTGTCAAACCTGTTTGGGGTTGAGCAGGTCAGATTGTGTGTGAATGACTGAGAAAATATATATTCAAATAAATGATCAGTTCTAGCAATGATTAAGTGTTGTTAGGTGTCGTTGAGTTGGTTCTGATCCATGGCGACCCTATGCACAACAGAAGGAAACACTGGTTGGTCCTGCGTCATCCCCACAATCGTTATGCTTGAGCTCATTGTTGCAGCCACTGTGTCAATCCATCTCACTGAGCCCTTCCTCTTTATTGCTGACACTCTACTCTACCAAGCGTGATGTCCTTCTCCGGGGACTAGTCCCTCCTGATATCATGTCCAAACTATATAAGAAGTCTTGCCATCTTCCCTTCTGAGGAGAATGTTGGCTGTACTTCTAAGACAGATTTGTCCATTCTTCTGGCAACTCATGGTATATTCAATATTCTCCTCCAGCCACATAATTCAAAGGCATAGTGTTGAATGATTAAATAGCCAGATACAAATTTTATCATTTACTTAGACATTCTAAGTAGGAAAGAAGAGTTACATGTTGATTTCTATGTATCGATATTAACTACATTCATCCGGTTTGGTCCTAGTAAATTTTTAAAAAATCTAAGATTTGAAGCCAATATTTCCTTGAAAGATTTTAAGATTTTATGGAAATCAAAACAAACATTTCTGTAGAAATCTCATACAAGTCCTTGCAGGTCAACATTTTTATTTATATCTTTAAGTAGGTAGAAAATACCACAGAATTATGAAATATGTATACTGAATCTAAACCTAAGCCAGAACTCAAGTATATTAAGACATAAACCAAAAAGTTAAGAAGGTGAAACTTTGGTTCTCCTTAACCAGTAACTGTTTTTTTTTTTTAAATACGGTTACATGGAAGTGGAGTATTCCTTCTATGAATTTTAAACAGAAGGGCTGAATCAAGCCAAGCCAGTTACCATTCAATCGATTTCAACTCATGGAGAGCCCAGGTAGAGTAGAACTGTACTCCATAGTGTTTTCAATTGCTGTGATCTTTTAGAAGTGGATCGCCAGGCCATTCTTCTGAGGAGCCTCTGGGTGGATTTGAACTACCAACTTTTTGTTTAGTAGGCAAGGGCATAACCATTTGAGCCACCCAGGGACTAAAGATTGAACAGAAAGATATAAATTTGTCTGCTATGGATAGAATAAAACGTCCCCTCTAGAAAGCTAAACTCCATGGGGGCAGTTCTACTCTGTCCTATAGGGTTGCTATGAGTCAGAATTGACTCGAAGGCAATGGGTTTGGTTTTTGGTTTTTGGTTCTAGAAAGCTAACGTCAAAGTCAAATCTAGCCTGTTATTGGCCAGCAACGTTCTATCAGGTTTTCCCTCTACAGATAGATAAAATTTGAGAAACAGGACTTTACTAGCAGTCTATGCAAATTTAACATGCAGTGTGTTCCAAAGACGCTCCTCAAAAAGGTTATTGACTTCATAATGTGTTGTTATAACCAGAAATGAATGAAAAGTATCTACGTTGTTATGTCCTGTGCTTGTTCCCTAGCATATGCCTTAGAATATGAATACCATCTATTTTTTATTCTGGGGTTTGAATTCATTAGTATAGATAATTGATGCATTCCAAATCACAATGTTGAGTGACTAATTTAATCATCAATTATTTAATGAAGTTCATGGTACAAAATGAAGCAATGTAAACACATACCTAAGGACTCTGATCATTTTATAACAGTCTCATGAAATCATATTTTTTTTTTATTTCTTTGGAAATTTTTTTTTAAAGAGCTGTCTCGTTCAAAGGTATTTCTTTTGAAATGTCAAAATATTACACTTTTGATTTTTATAAAGATTACTGTGCCATTTGAAAAGTCATTTACAGTACATTGAACACACTGTTCCTCAAACATCTGAAATATATCTTTACTGTTTCTTTGTGAACAATTTTCCCTTCTCTGAAAACCGTTCTTGTCCCAATACACCCATCATCTGTCTTCCCAACAATTCAGAAAGCATTTATTAAGTGCCCACTATAGGACAAGCTAAGTGGAAAGGTAGAAATATTAATAAAAATAATAATTCTCAACCTGTCTCTTACATTCCAGTGAAATCAGCAAATATATAGCATGAAATTTCAAATATTGTGAGAAGTAGCATTATCAGGTCACAGAAGTTGACCACTCAGAATGCCCAGAAGATTCAGGAAAGGCTTGCTCGTGAGATAAAATAATGCTTAAGCTGAGATTTGAAGGATGCTTATGCTAAAATATATATATATATATATATATATATATATATATTATGCTAGACAAAAAAAAAAAAGGAGGTGAAAATGCATTTCAGGGAGAGGAAATAGTAAAAGCACAAGTGTAAAGGCACAGAATAATATGAAATGTGTCATGATAATTATAGGCAGATTGACTTTACTAGAAGGATAGACGAGTTCAAAACAAGAGGGAGTTGAGGCTGGAGAGGCCTATAAGGGCATTTAAAAAATATATATTGTTTTTTATCTTTTATTTTGCTCCATAAATAAAATGAAAGTTTGTGGATTGATACATGATGGCATAACATATTTTCTGCCTTTACAGTTTTTCTTCTTCTAAACAGTATGGAAAGGACACAATTTTAATAGTATAACATGAATTATCACTATATTTAAAAAAATAATTCATAATGGTGAAATACTAACGGTGATATTATTGTCTGTAGTTGCTTAGTTACCATCTACCCTAACTCTGGCTTGAACTCCTAAGAATCCTTAATGGAGAGTACTATCCCCCTCTCTTCATGTTTCCATATGGAAGGCCTTCCATCAGAGTGAGACAGGCAGCCTCAGAGCTCAACACTTCAAGGAGACAAAGGTAGCCTCAGAGCTCAGCACTTCTAAGACTCACTTGCTCTCACTTATCCTCCTACACTGAACAAAACAGACTGTACATTCTTCTGAAACTGTCCTTGACAAGATAGCTATAGAATGGGACAATAATTGTCCTTGACAAGATAACCATAGAACAGCCATAGTGGGCCCCCAACGGGTCTTAGCAGGCTTTTTATGCAACCTCAACACATTAAGTGACCTATTAGCTCATTAAGTGCAAAATAAATATAAGCATCCTGCCGGAGAATCGAACCCTTGTCTAGAGCAAATACATAATCATCCTCAAGCCCTGAGTGCCTGCTTGAAGGTCAATCCTGAATATTCATGATGAATTTGCATTTCCTTGTCTGGTCTCTGTAAAAGCCCACCTCCCCAGCTTCCTGAAAGCAGTCTAGGAGACACCAGCCCCAATTGCTCCTTTCTTTGTACAACAAAATAAAGGCGTCTTTCTGATCTCCCACCTTGGCATCTTGTTTATTAGCTGTAACAAATCGCACAAAGCAAAACCTGAGGTTTTCACCCAGCACAAGAGTGACATTCCTGCCCTCTCACCCACCCCTTTGCCACTCTGGGTCCTCTTCAGTTTTGCCTGCCTGCTCTAAAAAAGGATGCTTCTTTGTGGGGGAAGGCCTCTGGATGTCTAGCTGTGCCAGTGTCTAGGTGAGTTAGTAAGTGGGTCAAGCATTACAAGTTTACTTAGCCAAAGACTTAAGCATGTTATCTGAAAAAGCATTATAATGAATAAACACTTGATGTTGGAATTTCTATTTCTCCATTGGTTCCAAATTCAAACAGAGAAGAGTGGGAGACTGACCTCTTAAAACTCTAACATAAATGAAAATGCAAGAAAACCAAACCCATTGCAGTCTAGTCAGTTTGGACTCACGGTGACCCTATAGAACAGAGTAGAACTGCCCCCATGAAGTTCCCAAGGCTGTAAATCTTTACGGAAGCAGAACTGCTACATCTTTCTCCCATGGAGCAGCTGGTAGATTCAAACCACCAACCTTTCAGTTAGCAGCTGGGTGCTTAATCACTGTGCCATCAGGGCTCCTAACATAAATGAAAGGATCAATTAATATTTATTCTTAACTTAAATTGACCCACTACACAGTAAAACTGAGGAGAAGCTTAGTGTGTACTCATTCCTACCTCTAATTTGCTTCATAATCTGATTTTTCATATTGCCCAAAAGCCCATTAAGGCCTTCCTTCCTTGAACAATGTTTTAAATCTGCTCAATTTTACATGAAGATATATCTGTCTAGTTAATAAACTTCTCTGTAGAAACAAGATAATGGGTAGCGATGAGTTTTTAAGTTACCACACTGAATAATATATATGCAATATAGCTGATGCTCTTTGGGTGACAAATATCTTAATCCAAACATTTGATTCTAAAAGTAAAAAATTCACATACTATGATGAGCTTTTGGGGACGTTATTTTTGAAAAGATGAGCTTTTTGGTATGCTTAAGTTCCATCGAATTGATAACTAAATATTTATTCTAAATATATGAGTAAGCTTCGATAGGAACTTTTTGGAGGTGCTCTGAGTGACATAATAACTAAGGCAGGGATGGTGTGGCAAACACTGTAAGTTGCTGCACTCAACACAATTTCCAAGGCCCATTCCATTGCCTTTCTCTATCATAAAGGCAGAATAATGAAATACAATACTCTCTGCCTCAGAGGGATCTCTGGTAGTGCAGGGGTTAAGAGCTTGGCTGTTAACCAAAAGATCAGAAATTCAAATCCACCAGATGCTCCTTGGAAACCCTATGGGGCAGTTCTACTCTGTCCTGTAGTGTTGGTATAAGTCAGAATTGACTTGGCAGCAACAGGTTTGGTTTGATTTTTTGGTGCCTCGGCGAGGGCATGCGACACACTTCCAGCCTATGATATGTAAACAGTAGTCTCTGGATGCGGCATCCCTTCACAAATAACAAAATGTTCGTAGAATGCTTTTGGACGGCTCCATTCCTTCTGCCTATTGTGCAGATGAAATAGGGGTGTAGTAGCCATCTTGTGACAATGAAGTCAAAATTACATTCCAATGGTAGCTCGTGTTTGATATAATTGAGCACCAGGCGAAAAATAAGCCCCATGTGTAAACAGTTTGTAGGGTTTTCTGTTACATTAAAAAAAAAATAAAATAAGAGCTGCCATCTAGCCAATTCCGACTCATGATTACCCCATGTGTGTCAGCAAAGAACTGTGCCCCATAGGGTTTTCCATGGCTGATTTTTTGGAATTAAATCACCAGACCTTTCTTCCCAGACACCTCTGTGTGGACTCCAACCTCCAACCATTTTAGCAGTTGAGCTCATTAACCTTTCGCACCCCCCAGGAACTCCATACACATTACTAAATTGAAAGAGATAACAAGTATATTTCAACTTTCTGTAGTTCTTAACTGCAGACAATAGAAACTACTGCATCTGTCTTGTAAAGAAAAAACTAGTGGAAGTTACATAGCTTAGAGAACGGCTAGGATGGCTTTTAAGCTTGGGTGCTACAGATTCAGGAGATATACGTGAAGGATAATAACTACAAGAAAAATGCTCAACCACACTGACATTGCCATTACTACTACAACAGGAACTAGAAGCTAGAAGTTCGGCCACAGCCAGCCCAGAAGACTTGCAGGGAACAGCTGTTTCTTGCTCTTTATTTTTTCACCCATGTTTCATGCAAGTACATCTGCTTGGCAAAACCTAAGTCCCATGCCTGAACACTAGTTAAAATAAGTTTGGAAAAGCACAGGTTAATATTTCTAGCCTCTATTGTACAAGCAAGCACGCCAAAAAAAAAACAGTGAAATAAGCAGTGAGTTAAGTGATATAAGTGTCTGCCACACACTGTGCCAACCTTGATAGGTATTGACTTCCTGGTGTGGTGTTCTGAGGATCAGCGGAACATATGCAGGCTCAGCAAGAAGGAGTGACAAGATTCATTAGTGATATCTGCTGAGATACAGAGATGAAGAGTTTGGGTATGCCTGCCATTTATGTTGTCATCTCCAAGCAAAGATGCAAATAAAGAGGCAGCTGTGGAGTAGCAGCTGGGGCTTTGAGACAGGTGAATAATTATAGGAAAGTAAGAGCTGGAGGATATCAAACTGCTATTGTTGTTGAGCTGCTAGGTCTCCGGAGGAACTGAGGCAACAAAGGAAGGAGACAACCATCCTAGAGCAGAGATACTCAGATTAACTTTTCTTCCCATAAATTGAGGTTATTTTGGCACCTGTTTAGTCAATCCTCAGATATGGGCAGGGAAACAACAAACAAATTAAAATTAGGCTGCACATCCATTTTACGTAGTTCGAGATCTAAGAAAAGAATGTTGTTGTTAGTTGCTGTTAAGTCGATTCCAACTCATGACTACCTGATATATGCAGAGTAGAACTGCTCCATAGGATTTTCAAGGCTGTGACCTTTAGGAAACAGATCAGCAGGCCTGTCTTCTGAGGTTGCATTGGGTGGGCTCCCACTGCTACCAGTTTGGCTAGTAGTCAACTGCTTAAAGAGCCCTGGTCGTGGAAACAGTTAAGTGCTCAGCTGCTAACTCAAAGGTGGGCAGTATAAACCCACCCAGCAGCTCCATGGGAGAAAAGATTACAGTCAAGAAAACCCACATGAGGTCTCTATGTATGAGTTAAAAATGACTCCACGGCACCCAACAACATCAATCGACTGCTTAATTGTTCACACTAACACCACCTAGTGACTCCTAAGAAAAGAATACGCCAAGACAGATAGTAGAGACCTGAATTTCTGGGACCATAAACCTTATCTGACCATCTTATTTTATTTGTAAAACATCAAACCCAGCCCAGTGCTGTCGAGTCGATTCCAACTCATAGTGACCCTATAGGACAGAGTAGAACTGCCCCATAGAGTTTCCAAGGAGTGCCTGGTGGATAAAACATCTATGAACCTAAAACGCTGTGACTTACCCCAGGTAAGGAGTTCAGCGAAGTAGTATTTTCTTTGAGTGTTTCTGAGGCCTACACTTTTTCTATGTAATCACCCGTTCATTCAGTCATCCATATTAAGATGTCACTTTGCAAAAAACTAATGAAGTTACAAAGAACATATAAGAGATTTCTATGCTCAATCAGTTTATGAGTAAATGAACTACAAAAAACACATGAAGATTATATTATGTACAAATTCCAAAGGATGGAAAATCACAGTGAAATGGAGTATTCAATTAGAGCTAGTCAGGTTTTTGGTTGGTTTTAACAAAAACTGCCTGAAAAAGCAGAACATAACTTTATTAAAAAGAGTAATGGATAGCTTATAGAATCATTAAAAAGACCAGAGGATGATGTTTGGGATTAATCTCCAGGAACAAGGCACGAATACAACATTGCAGAACTTGTATGTTGAATAAAATTCCTTCAAGCACCAGGCACTTCTGTCTTCACACGTGTCGCCTTTTGTAATCTACTACTGTCTCCACCAGTGGAGAATGAGAGCTGGTTGTTTACAAGCTACTGAGTAGAAGTCTGTTATGGGGAGGGCTGAGATCATTTTTATTTTCTATAGAAGGAGGATTTTTTTTCCCCCTCTGTCAGCATTCTTAAAGTAAGGTGTTACCCGAAGACAGTCAGAGGTTCAAAGACTAGGTGGCCATAAATTAGAATAAAAGTCCATTACAAAAAGCTACTTGGTCTATAAATTCTCCCAATAATGATAATAACAATAATTCGCAGTAAATCTATTCTTCTTCTTCCAAGTCCTATCTCCAGGAATGTGAATCATTGTTAGTTATTCTAAAAACTTTCACTTTATTCACTTCACTTTATTGAGTTATATGGTGACTTTATAGAAATTTACATAAAATTAAGCATGTCAGAATGACAAAGAATGTGTAAGCATATATATGCAGAAAAGAAAGGTAAATATAATTTGTTCTTTTCTCTTAAAAAAAAAACCGTACCCTACTAAATCAAACTCAAAGTCATATTATCACCTTGCCCCAAACTAACCACGTCCCTGATATGAGCTGATGAACTTTCCAGTCAACACATTTTCTGGGGGACTAGGGGGCAAACATTTCCCTTCCACTAAACCTAAAATCAAACTCTGCTAAAAGAATCCATTATTGCATTTTAAGCAGATCCTTGTGACACTATAGATACATAAACGACATTGAGACACCAAAGTCACTGTCTCTTTTCAGCGAATAATGTCTGCCTATATCGACTATATTCAGCTGGGACATTAGTTCTAATCATTAGATTTGTATTTGGTGATAACTAGTCTAAGAGTCTAAGAGTTACCTAGTAACTTTTCACTGGAAAAGCAGTTCACCTTACTGCAGGAAAATAGGGGGACTAAAGCATGTATGGAAACACAGAGGTGAAAAATATTAGAAATACCCACCAAACTTGCTATTATCTCTAGATTAGTAGTTTAACCTTTAGAGAAAAAGAAATCGGTGCCCTTCTCCTGTGTGTCTGTATCACTTCAGATGGTATAAAAAGGAAGTTCCGTTTCCGCTCATTCATTAGCTTTTCAAGCACAAACATCTGCCACCAAACAGCTTCTC
The DNA here is from genome assembly GCF_030014295.1 of Loxodonta africana. Lineage (NCBI taxonomy): Eukaryota > Metazoa > Chordata > Mammalia > Proboscidea > Elephantidae > Loxodonta > Loxodonta africana. Next base: position 60,487,474 of record NC_087345.1, on the reverse strand, counting down.
AGAAGACATGGTCAAACTAGATGAAAACCCAATTTGAGAATGTGTATTTATAAATAAAATCTTGTCAGGATTCAATAATACTTCGACTTTATTCCTCTTGTGGAAATTTCATCCCAATATTGATTGGCTTTAAAAGACAACATTTTTCTTCTGATTATAGTAAGGCACTGAAGGCTGAAGATGACTAACTTCTTTTATAGAGAAACTCATGTAACTCAAAAGTAAAATATTGTGTCTTGCTTTTCTTTGGCTAAAGTCAACATATTTTTGTTTTATTTTCCTCTTTCAATTACTTTTTTGTATCTTTCTCTAATATTGACCATTCATACTCATGGGAAGAAGTTTCAGATGAACTCAGAAAATTCCATTAGAGGAATTTTACTATTTTTAATTTGAATATTAATACAGTTGTTGCTGTCAGGAGTTATCTAGTTCATTTCGACTGGTAGTGACCCCATGTACAACAGAACGAAACACTGCCTGGTCCTGCCCCGTTCTCACAATGGTAGTTATGCTTGAGCCCATTGTTGCAGCCACTGTGTCAATTCATCTTGTTGAGGATCTTCTTCTTTTTCGCTGGCCCTCTACCAAGCACGATGTCCTTCTCTGGGGACTGGTCCCTCCTGATAACATGTCCAAAGTTTGTGAGATGTAGTCTCACTGTCCTTGCTTCTAAGAAGCATTTCAATACAGTGGAAGAGGAAAAAGCTGTGGAGGTGGAAACAAAGTGAGAAGTCAGGAGAGGAGTAGATCAACCTTTAATTAGGTTAGTGGTAGTTGATATGGAAAGTCAAGCATACCTGCTAGAATAAAGAAGGTGGTAAGCTAACTGCATATAGAAGCAAGGCACAGGAGTATTCAGAGGTAATTACCAAGTTTTGAAGATGTCACTACTAAGACGTAGTGAAAAATGTAACCAAAATATGAAAATATTTTATTCATTAATTTTCCCCTAAGACTCAGCAGTCATATTTTGAAGACTGTTTTTATAGAACTTGGATATCTTTCTAATTAATTTCTTTTTTATTTTCGGTAAATGGAGTTGAGTTGTTATTTGCTAGCAAATATTACTAAGGAATAGAGTTGAAAAATAGGTTCAGTATCGGAAGTATAGAAAATTATCTGAATTTGCACAATTAATATCATAGAGGGAAAATTCTCCATCCCATTGGTCTCAGGTAGGCACAGATTAAATCAACAGTAAGGATGAGAAGTGTTGCCAGATCAAGGTAAATACAGGGTTTTCCTGAATCACCGGTGATCTCTTTTCCAGAATCAAGAAAGAAAATCCCTGAGAATTGAAGGCTTGTGGGTGGTGTATATGTGGGCAAGAAGCTCCTCATTAGAGTTTGAGGCAAAAATTCACATTGCAAAATGAAGTTGTATACAGTCTGGGCTGGAGGAGAAATTATTTAGGGGAGCCTTAAATGAGGGGAAGGAGGCTTGGGAGATCAATAAGTACTTTACTAAGAGAGAGAAATCCCCAGTTCAGAGATCAAGGAAACAATTCTTTAAGAGCAGAAAATTCTTGCTCTTCCAGCCCAGATTATTTTCTAAACCAGCTTGTCCTGTAGAAATATAATACATGCATATTATTTTATGTTTTCCAGCTGCTGTCGTTGTTGGTTGCTGTTGAGTTGACTCCGACTCATGATGACCCCATGTGTGCTGAGTAGAACTGTGCTCTCTAGGGTTTTAAAGCTGCGACCTTTAGGAATCAGATGGTCAGGACTGTCTTCCAAGGCACCTCTGGGTATGTTCGAACCTCCAACCTTTCAGCTGGTAGTTGAGTGCCTAACCATTTGTGCTATCCAGGGAAGCCTTATCTTCCAGTAGCCACATTAATTAAAACAAAAAGATAAAACTAATGTAATAATAATATATTTTATTTAATTCCATATATCCAAAATATCATCATTACAGCCCATAATAATTATAAAAATATTACAGGGGTAGTTTACTATTTTTTTGTACCAAGTCTTTGAAATGCAGTGTGTGTTTTATACTCACAGCAGATTCCAATTTCAACTAGCCACATTCCAGTGCTCAGTAGCTACACATGGCTTCTGGCTACTGTACTAGAGGCTACTGGCTTAATAGAGTGATGGCCAGTTATACTGTTCTCTTCTTCAAACATTCTTTTGTACTTTTGTTTTCTTCAATCCCTGCAGGTAGTGTCAATTAGTTAATTTTAAAATTGTGCCATATTGATGTAAAGTTTCAGAACAAAATGAGTCAAAATTAGATCTTACCAAACCAACTCCCCCTCCCCCACCACCACCACCGCTAAGAGTTCCTGAATTATAAACTGAGTGCCATAATAAAATTTGATTCTGGATTCTTTTTTCTCTAGCAACCATACAGGTAGGTTTTGCAGATTTTCCTGAAAACCATCTGTTATGGATTGAATTCTGTCACCTAAAAATGTGTGTCAACTTGACTAGGCCGTGACTCCCAGTATTGTGTCCACCATTTTGTCATCTGATGTGATTTTCCTATGTGTTGTAAATCCAGCCTCCATGATGTTAATGGGGTGGGATTAGTGGCAGTTATGTCAATGAGACAGCACTCAATCTATAAGATTCTTATGTCTTAAATCAGTGTTTTGAGATATAAAAGAGAGAAGCAAGCAGAGAGACAGGGAGACCTCATACCACCAAGAAACAAGAGCCAGGAGAAGAGTATGTCCTTTAAACCTGGGGTCCCTGCACTGAGAAGCTCCTAGATCAGCAGAAGTTTGATGACAAGGACATTCCCCCAGAGCCGACAGAGATAGAAAGCCTTCCCCTGGAGCTGACACCCTGCATTTGAACTTCTAGCCTCCTAGACTGTGAGAGAATAAACTTCTGTTTGTTAAAGCCATCCACTTGTGGTATTTCTGCTATAGCAGCACTAGATGACTAAGACACCATCATTTCCGACTTCCCAGGACATATTCTGTAAGCAAAGCTCCACACAAGGGAGGGAATGGAACACAGTCTTGACCAATCAGCATACCACATCCAGCCCATAACCAGACATGTATTTAAGTATTTAAGAGTGAGCATAAATTCCATAGGGTTGCTGTGAGTCGGAACTGACTCGATGGCACCTAACGACAACAGCAACAAATCTCAAAACTTGTAGTCAAACTGTCCCCAGTTTGCTCAGACCTGAATTAGAGCCCTTTTTTTTTTTAATCATTCTCATTTGCTTTAAAAGCTCTTCTCAATATGAAATGCCTTCTTTCTTTGATTCTCTGAGCTTTCAAACAAAAACATAGAGCACTCCATTAGTGTTCAGTGTACAGCAATGACAAAATGTGTACTCTTTGCCGTCATGAAGCTTATAGCCAAGAGGGTGAAAAAAAAAAAAATTCCATTCCTATTCATACCAACCCTATAGGACAGAGTAGAACTGCCCCATATGGTTTCCAAGGAGTGCCTGGTAGTTTTGAACTGCCGACCTTTTGATTAGCAGCCATAGCTCTTAACCACTATGTCACCAGGGTTTCTGAGAGGGTGAAAGAGATATTAAATCTTTAAAGTCACAGTTAAAAAAAGTGTTCTTGCATGGAGCAGAATGTGAAAGGGGGCTGTCTCTCAAGTGTCCAGGAGTTTTTCCTTCTAGAAAGCCATCACTTGAGTGCCTGCTGCAATACAGAGAACAAACAACACAAACCAAATCAAAAGGCCTTTCTCTTTACCTCTCTTGTCCCTTCTCCTGAACCTCTTCTGACTAAGTCAGAAGGACAAGAGATGGTGAGAAAGAAATCCAAATAAGGAGAGCAAAAGAAAAATTTGCATAATAAAAAAATTAAGAAAAATTCTCTCTCTGATTATACTCAGTGCCACAGGTAAGGTCTAAGCTGATCTTGAGGAAGGAACATTGAGAGGGTGAGAGTGGAGTTTTAACTTAGATTACGCTGAATTTTTAAATGTGAGGAAGAGGCTTTTCTAAAACTTAAGAGTTAAGAAAAAGTTATGGATTTGCTCAAAATGTTGATAAGAGATAGAGAAGGGAGTCCAGAATTCTGGGTATGCAAGCAGTGGTATGAGGAAAAACAAAAAAACCTGTCACCTGCTTACGCCCTCCACATTTGCATATTCAATAAATAATTTATAGATGTCTTTCTTTGTCATTTAATTTTCAACTCAAGATCAGGAAGAAGGTTAGTATACAACAGTTGATATCTCTTATATTACCAGCGAATTCATTGTACCGAAGGAATAAATGAATACGTTTTAGAGCAGAGCTGCAGAATCTTTGTTGTGTTTGTTTAGTGTTGTTTTTGCTGTTCTTAGTACTGTTTACCCTGCTGCGCCAGCCTGTAGATCTCTATCTTCACATAAGAGTCAGATGGAGACCAGAATCAATATCTAGCATGTCTAGAGTATTTTCAGATATTATTGGAACTGAAATCCTGCAAATCGACTTTGTGTAATACACTAAACGACAATGCCTTGATATCCCTGACACCTGATTATCATTGAATTCTTCCTCAAATTTCTTTTGTTCCTCAAAGCAATTTTTGTTTCCTGGGATACTGGGCCCAAATGACCTCAAGAACAAACACTCTTTGGTCTCACACTCTTCATGCTTTTTCCTCCTCTGCCCGTGACCTTCATGAGAACATCTCTTTGCTCTGTTCAGTTGGTCCCAACTCTTATGTTCACCCTTAGTCTTTTGGAAAGCTATGGCTTTCCCTAAAATAAAATCACCCTAACCTGAGACCAGATTAAATTACAAAGAATATTTATTTTAAAAAGTAAGATTGAAAAAAAAAAAGAATCCATAAAATAAAAGTTATGGATACTTTTCTCAAAGATCTTGTGTTTTTTGTGCAAACTGATGCAGATCACACTTTTAAGGAAAAAAAATCAACAATAATAAAATCTTTTGTTAATATTTTTCTTTCATTATTATTTTATATTTTTGTCCTAATTTAAATTTGAATGGGCTTTATAGTAACTATACCAAAAACCAAAGCCTGTTGCTGTCAAGTAGATTCCAGCTCAGCCTATTTAATAGCTTTTAGCCTATTTTTTTCCACATACAAAATTTTTAATTCGCTTGGTTTTTTTCCCCGTGATACTGGAGCAACACCAGCAACCCAGTGATCACTAGATGGCAGCATAACTCAATTCTTATACATTTCAACCGGTGAGTTTGGTTTTTCTTCTAACTGTATTTGTTTCAAAAAATTAATAAAAATGATATATTGAAATAATGTTTTAATTGAATTGGAATATTGGTTGCATACAATCGAACTGGACATTCTTGAGAACAAGAGAAAATAAGAAGTTAGCTTTTTATATCCCTCCAAATAAGAAGAAACCCTGGTGGAATAATGGTTAAGTGCTAAGACTGCTAACACAAAGATCAGCAGTTTGAGTCCAGCAGGCGTTCCTGGGAAACTCCATGGGGCAGTTCTACTCTGTCCTATAGGGTCACTATCAGTCGGAATCCACTCAACAGCAACAGGTTTGGTTTTTTGCTTTTCCAAATAAGTTAACTTTTAAAAGTGAGCTATGTAATGTTAAGGCTATGAGTCAGAACAGACTCATGGGCAACAGAACAGGTTTTAACAAGGTGTGAGCCAATATGCATGAGTTTTAGAATCTGACGCCCCGAATTCAAACTTGGGTCTTCTCTTTACCTGTCATAAAACTTAGAGAGTTGTTTCTGTGGGTGTGTATGTGTGGTTGTTTTTCTGTATTACCTTTTCTCATCATGTTCTAATAGAAATTGTACAGGCAATACAAGTTTTGCTTCGTTATTCTGAAAGCTCAGTTTGAATGACTTAATCCACTAAGCATGGACTTGTCATCTTCTATGCATTTTATCTCTCTTCCCATTTTCATGGACTTACAGCATCCTCCCTGCTTTTGCATTAGGCATAAAATGGCTAATACTGTTTATAAACACAAACCCAATAAACCTATCAAAAGCAAAAATCTACATAATGTAAGGAAATGGAAACAGCACATACAACTTATGAATTTTTTGTTTTTGTGATAAGCAGAGTTGTACCCCTTTTGTTTATACATAGCTTTAATTTGATGGATAATGTAATTTAATTATTAATAATTTTAGAATTTTCAAGTTTGAATATTTTAATAAAATATCCCGTGCTGTTATTGAAATATCGTAACTTCAGAACCATTGTTTTTCATTTTTTGAGGAGTACCTTTGCTCCTCAGAGCAAATACTCAACAGGCATTTACATCATTTGTGAATGAAAGCCATAATCCATATTACTATGATGTTTTTATTCTTACATAATAATATATTTTTTATTAATTATGACAATGTAAGTAAGTATTCTTAGATTTTTTCACATATATTTTACGTAGCAAAAAGTATCTGTTGCCCTTATTTTATAAATGCAACTTTCAGGAAAATATCATTTCACTGAGACTTAGCTTCCTTTACATCATGTACTGTCTTTAATTTGTATCTCTTTCAATTCTCAAGGCTGTAATGACCACAAAACAGCTGGTTCATAAATACCCATTATCACTATATCAAAGAGATCACGCACATTGTGGAGGTGATCGATTTACCTCACGAATACAAAATCTTTACTGCTGAAAAGGAATTCCAAGATATCTGGATGAAGAAAGGGAGGCTCATGTTTTTAATAGACTGTATGAAGTCATACAATTTGTAGAGGCAAATCTGAGATTTGGAATGTATTATCTTTCCAACATATCACATACTGGCTCTCATCTGTTCATGGTAATCTACCATGACCCCAGGTAGAAACTTTAGTAATAATTATTCCCTCCTTTGCCCTTGTCCACCAAACCTAATCACAGATTCATACCAAATCTACCTCCAAAGCCTCTTGAATGCAGCTCGTTTTATTCATCCACATTTCCATTTTTTAGTTAAAGCCTTTATTATCCCTCACCTGCATAATTAAATGGCATCTGGAATGATCTCCTGTTCCTAGCCAGGACCTCTACCTCCCTCTTTGAAATATTCCAGCACATTCTTTTCAGTTCTCATAAATTTGTGAGAAGTGACCCCCATTCTTGGAATGGCATGGGACAAACATGAAGCATGCTCATCCATATGTCCGAATGTCCTAGAAACTGAGTGTATGTAGCTCTTCGCCTCATCAGAGATCCTTTACGTAACTACAAATTGTTTAGTAATTAAAATTTTTTTTAAAGGAAGAAAGAAAAGAAGACAACTGGGTTGTTTTTGTCACTTCACTGCATGGCTGAAGCTTTATAAGGAAGTTAGAAAGCTCTTCCCCTGTTACATAAATTACCTCTATCTGCATCTAGTCAGAGAGTGTGTGCTTTCCGAATGACAAGGGAGACAAACCTGGAGTGCTATAGTTCATGCTGAAAGTTATGGAGGCCCAAAATTTCAAAAGCTAAAAAAACAATAAAGCAAGACAAAAACAAAGTGTCTATCAGGTTTGCAATATCTACCAGGGGATGTTACATTTTCTCCTTGTGTGCATACCTCTTGTGTGTATAGGGTTGCTATGAGTTAGTGGCCATCTCACTTGATGTCAGCATAAACCTTCTAGATGAAAGCTTAGGGTAATAGAGCCTTGGAGCCCTGGTGGCACAGTGATTAAGACCTCAGCTGCAAACTAAAATGTCAGCACTTCGAATCCACCAGTTGCTCCTTGGAAACCCTGTGGGGCAGTTCTACCCTGTCCTATAAGGTCTCTGTGAGTCAGAATCAACTCGACGGTGCTTAACAACAACAACAATACAGCTATAATACATGATTATTAAGATGTTTGTCCAATACAAGTCTTTAAAAGAGATGAAGCAAGCCTACAGGGAAGAAACAGAAAATGCTTTTTTTTAACATGATGAAAAATAATCAATTATGGGTCAACATTCCTTCTCTCTACCCTCCCAACATCCTGTTTTTTAATTCCTCAGAGGTCCTTTTTTGTCTTTTTTTATTTTTTCTATGTCATGTATTAACGTTAGAGAATTTCTGCAATTGTCTGATAATACTTGGCTGCTTTCTCACATCTAAGAGTAAGGCATTAAGCAATTATGACTAACTCTAGTGCATAAGTAGTCTCCAGCTAGTGTCTTTCCCTGTCGGGTCACCTGGATGAGCTATTTCATGAAGAGTCTCCATCAGTAGATGCTTTCTTGTGTTGTTCAATTTCTCTTTGCCGGGGGCCAGCCTCAGCAATGAACAGGGTTACCAGAGGAGGGGTAGAGTTCGGCGAAAAAAGAATGAGCGGTAGAGTGTCTTATATTTTCATTCTGCAGAAAAAGAAGGCTCTGCTCTTTATTTTTTACATGGTCTTTTATATCATAAGCTTACAAAAGCATAACATCGCATGATCAATAAAGGGGCAGTACAAGATATAATCATAAACATCATTTCCCAGAGACATAATTTTCCAAGTGACACATAGTACAGTTCCACATACATACACAAGTACAATGAGTTTTTTGTTTAATTGAAGAGAATATTTTGTTGATATATTTTTACACAAAATAATAATTGACTTCATATTGCTTTACACTTATGCTTAATCTTGCAATACCTTCCACAGTTTTTTATAACAATTAATCTTTTTGCAAAATCATTGTTACATAGGCTTTGTCCATCTTGTCCAGGGTGGTCAAGTTCCTGAAGCCCAGCCACTTTGGGTTACGTCATATTGTCCACGATTATGCCAAGGACAATTAGCCCAATCTCTATACCCAAAGACCAGTCAAGCGCAGCAGTGAGCGGGGTAGACGAGAAGGTTGACCTGTAATTGGCTGAGAAATTGGCTGAGAGAACTCACTGCCTTTTGTTTTTCTACTTTTATGGGATCATGTGTGGGTGGTGGTTTAATCACAAAAGGGGCCTTGGTAAATACCAGGATTTCACCATCCTATTCTTGTTTTCCATAGTCGAGCTATTTGTTTTTCCCCTAAGACAACTTCATGTTGATCCCCAAGTAACACACGGGCTGTCCCTACCCGAGATTTCACCAGGGGATTATGAGTAGGACGCCCCCCGTCCAAAGGTCCCTAAATCTATAATGGAATTTTATGCTTATACATTCTGCTATATACAGGCTGAAAATGAAATAGAAACATAACACAGATGACAGAGATATTCCTGACTTTTCAGGAATTCTTCGATGTTTATGCTGGGGGCAGTGGGTGCAGAGGGGCCGCCCTTGCAGCCTGGCTCCCAGCATCTCTTGAAATGAATCTTCAGTTCTTTGGCAGACGGGAAGGGAACGGGAGAACATTGAGCCCCTAGCCACCCCCATTTTCAGAACCAGACTCTCTTAAATACTGTATACACGTTTTTTTATTAAATCCTTATGTTTTCAGCAAGATTCTCTCCCTGAGTCCAGAATCTCTAATGCTTAACTGCCCCAGAAAATAAAGTGCACTCCTCTTCTAGGAATGTTTTGGGTGAAGGGTAGGGAATAGTTGCCTAACTGCTTGACGTGGAGGTACTTTTCTGGGATTTAGCTATTTCTTATAAAGATTTTGAAGCAGTACTTTTTTTTTCTTTTAATCATCTGTACCATCACCTAAGGAGGTATTCGAAATATCTGAGCGTCTTTGAGAATGTGACACATGAATTCTTTTCTGAGCTCTCTCTTAACACCAGTTTAGGTTTCAGCTTTTTCAAGGCTGCCATTACACTTGGCCATCTGCTCTCCAGCTTTCAAATATTGTTGCTGCAGGCTCCTCTCTAGTCCACAAAGCTTTGGGCAAGCCTCGGGGTTAGAGTCACATCAAGGACGGAGTGATGCCGGAATACAGAGCAGGGAAACTGAATGAAATACTGTTCCCTTTGTGAAGACTTCTATTAATTTCATTAGACTAGAAAGTCCATGGGTTTGCTATACCTGTTCTTCAACCCTCACTGAGAGTAAACAGTATGCTTATATCTAATCAAAATATGTCTCAGGAAATTACAGTAGCTGACATTATAAGGAAGTAGTGTCAGTTTAGATTTTCCCCTTGAATCTCTGTGGCAACAGAGTAAATTCAAATCATAAAAATTAAATAATATTTGCCAATTCCTTTCGAAATTAGGAAATAAATTGAAAGCGAATATACATTATAATTCAGGCAAAATGCACATTAATATCAATTTAAACACACATTGCATGTCACTTACAATCATAATTTCATAGTCCAGTTTATAATTGCCTAAGTAAGTTTTAAATGTATTCCAAAAAAAAGTTACACAGGAGGAAATTATTCTCTCATGGTAGATTTTTGGGAAAATTATTGGAGAACACATACTTATAAAAGGTAAATACTTTCAAATATAATTTGGTTAAAAAGTATGAAAATGCAAATTTATTTCTATTATATTAAGAAGGATTTTAATATAAACTAGGAAGTTGAAATGTGATTTCAGCAAGAGGATGCAATAATAACCTATTCTGTTATTTATATTAATTTTTTCTCATTAAAATATTTAGTTGCATAAAATAAATGTTAATAACAACCTTACCTTGAAAAGGAATATCTCTACTGCATCATTTATTTTTAAAAAATCTAATTAACCTAAGGATATTAGAGGAAAAATATCATTTACAGCATATGAATATATTGATGTGTCAAGTATAGTTGAAAAAATTAGCTATAAGCTTCTATGTGTGTGGAAGAATCACCCTTTTCTTCACAAACTGTGAGAAGACCTTATTTACTATTAAAAAAATAGTAATAAAATAAAGCAACTCACAGGACACAGGCTTAATAGGCGTGTTGCAATGATTTTCCAGAAGGAAAGATGAATTAAGTCTTAGTTTTAAGTCTGAAAATGTCTAAGAAATATCTTTCAAGTTAGACCAAGTGTTTAGTGCTTCAGTTCTAATAAAGAAATAGTAAGCAGAAGTCTCATTATGCATTTCATAAAAATATTTAGTACCCAAGCAATGACTGTATTAAGAGGGCTGTCTATGACTAGACAATAAGTGCCTTCCACAGGCACAACACCACCAATAAAGGAATTTGAGCAGGAAAATGACACATTCACTGTGCTTTAGATAGACGAAGTCTGCAGAAATGGAAGGGTCAGTTAGAGAGAATATAGGAAATTAACCTGGATGTTGCATTGATGATTTCCTTGGAAGACATTGCCACCACGTGTTACACGGTAGATGGCCTTCAGATTAGAAAGAATGGGACTAGGTAATTTTTAAATTTATGAATTGAATAAGTGATTAATTTGAGATATAGACAGCCAAAGGAGTGAGAAGCAAAAAGAGAGTCTACAACACTAGCAGTTTCTCTAAAATGCAAAATTACTCAAGAACTTAGCTGCCAATACAAAATACATAATACGGTCTATGCACTTGGATAAACCTCAGATCCATTTTAGACTAAAGTATATGGTAAGAAGAATATGTGTATTTAAATGTATAATACAATCATAATACAATCTCTAGTTCCGACTGAATGTTTCCTTAGAGAGAATTTTCAGATTAAATATGACATTTTGAGCTCTATAGTAGTGAACAATTACTTATGGAACAGCTTTACATAAATGTTTATGTGAAATCCCAGCTCTACCAGCTTAACAAAAGAAAAGAGAGGCACAATAATAGCAAGAAGTTTTTCAATTTTAGAATTAGTCGCCACTCACACGTTTTTGAAAGCAAGCCCCTTACACCTCTCCCAGCTAGCTAAGGACTCTCACATCCGTCTCCTGGATAACAAATATCCTCCTTCTCCCAGCTGGGAAGAATGGCAGCCCCTACAGCTGTTGATTTGTCACGTGGTGTTCTGTGGTCCTCTTCTGCTTTTGATCTAGGTCATACAGATCCTAGTGGAATACCAAGGTGTTCCCTGATGTAAGCTGCTCATTTCTTCTGTGCCCCAACAGGTAGTCGGCATTGGCCTTTTTACCACCCCCACTTGAATTGTGAATGCTCTGAGTTTCAATCTCAACATACCACTACTTTGTACTCCATGAGGCTCACTGATACTCCCTTGAATCTGCCCATTTGAAAGGAGGTGGAAAATAAGGAATGTAGCTGCTCTATAGAGAAGAGAATTTATGACTGTCCTTATCGTGGAAAAAGACCCTGTAAGTGATCTTATCCGAAAAATAAAAACAAAAACACTTGCCCCTCAGAATTAAACTACTTTTAGTTACATTGGCAGAGACAAAAACAAAACAAAAAAACAAAACAAAATGATTTTCTATGCTCTAAAATCACAAAAAAAAAAAAGCTTGGTTTGTATTATATTCTCACTAAATAAATCTTCTTTTACTCCAATTATGTTTTTAAACTTGACAACAGCTCAAAACAGATGTGTTGACAGTATAAACTTCAAAAACTGAATTCTACAAGAAATACCATGTTTTCATAATTTATGAATTTCAAGTTAATGTTTTTATAACTGTGACATATGATTTAAACTAGCACAGACACACTGATATAATGATACACTTGATTAAGAATATTATAATAGATTATTGAACCTACCACTCAGGTTAAGATACATCCCTTTTGGATTCCTCTCCCTGCACTTAGGGAATTATTATCCTCAGCTTTGTGTTTGTCTTTCCTCTCTTTCTCTTTGTATTTTTGATTTATTTGAGTGCATCTGTGAAACATATTGTTCATTGGCCGGTGCTCGACATGTGCACAAAGGATATATTCTATGTAGTTTGCAACTTTTGCTCATTATTATGTTTGTGTGATCCATGGTTATTGATAACTGCACTGTGTTCCATTCATTTTTATTATTATAGAATATTCCATTACGATTATTATGAATGGATAGCAAGTGTTTATCTATTCCCCTATTGGTATATGTTTGGCTTGTTTCTAGATTTTTCACCCCCACACAGTATTCTTTTACAAGCATCCTGCTACACATGTGCAAAAGTATTTCACTTAGTTAATAATTTTTGGTTGGAGATCATTTTCTTTCATTCTTCGCTTGTCACTTTGTTGAGATATCTGAAGCCATTATGTTTCCTAATTCTTTTTAAATCATCGTTTGTTTTATTCCTCTCTGGAAGCATATTTTATATTATGTGCATCCCCAGGGTACTGAAATTTCAAAGTGGTTTGACCCACTGATATTGTTCTCATCCATTTTGCTGGATAATCAGTGTACCTGTTCAAAATGGAAAGCCATGTTCTTTGGTCTTGGAATAAGTTCGTGACTCTCACTGATGTTTTCCTCCCTTCTGTTTTCTCTATTCTCTCTTTCTAGGATGTCTATTATTAAAAAAAAATATTAGGAGGTTCAAAAGTACTGGTCTTGTATTTTGTTTGTTTGTTTGTTTGTTTACCTATTCTAAGTTTCCATTTCTTGAGTTTTTGTTTTTGCTTTACTTTCTTTCCTTCCTGGGAAATTCCTTGACTATATTTTTCAGTGTTTCTATAAATTATTTTCCTTTTTCTTATCATGTTCTTAATTTCCAAAAGCATTTTTCCCCAACTGCTTTTTTTTTTTTTGTCGTTAAATATGTTGCTTTTGTATCAGTGAAATCCAACCAGACTTCACCTGGATGTTAACATTAATGTCACATGTACTACTAGGATTTGTGATAGAATTGGTCTTACATGATCACGGGCAATGTTTAAACAAGCTGTTGTCTCAGAACATGATGTTGCAACTTAAAGTCCACAAGGCAGGCAGTCAGGAAGGGAAGATAGATGTGAAGTAGGGGAGATCAAGGACAGATTGGAACTTACCAGCAGGGGCTGGAACCCCATAAGAACAGACTGAAACCACATCAGTTTTTGCTACATTAGCCTTGGTTATGTGGTATCTTCTAGAAGTCAAAGCCCTTTACTTGTTCTAAGAGTTGAAGAAGCTAAGAAGGATCCAGGGGAATTAGAGCAGTCATAGGTTCAGCTGCTACTTCACACAAAGAAGATGAGTCAGCAGATCAGCTTTAACACGTGGGAGGTACGAAATGCAGCAGCTTCCCCTCAACCCTCCAAATCTTCCAAATGTAACTTGTGGCCTAGGGGAACACACAAGAAGGTGTATTCTGGGAAATGTAGTTCAGACCAGCAAATCTGACACAAAGACAGCTTTCTTTTTATGGATGCAATATTCTCTCTTATTTCTCAGAGTTTATTAAAACAGATTTTTGAAGTGATCTCCTTGTATAGTGGGTTACACTGTACGAATTAATAGTTTCACCAGTTCGGAATCATATTTTTATTCTTAAGCTATATACACTCTCAGTTTCTCTAGATTTAAATCATAGATTTTTTTCCCCCATGATTTTCCCGCTATGTTTACAATTAAGATATATTTGCTAATTTTTGGCTGTTTTCTCCTAAAATTTAATTATTTCCAATTTTGTTAACTACTTTCTGCTAATTTATTTTGATTAATTTTGTTGTTCTGTAACTTCAAGAGTGGAATAGTTTATGCCTTTGCTTCTAATTTTCTTTATTAATAAATGCATTAAGCCAAGCATATTATGTTCTTGCAGTCCTCCATACTCATATTTTATCTAGTTATTTTGTGTTTAATTCTTATGATTACTATTTTGTAAAATTTTCCTCACATTAAAAATGGATGTATTTTTTATCTGTTGATGTAGGAAACCCTAGTGGCATAGTGGTTAAGAGCTACGGCTGCTAACCAAGAGGTCTGCAGTTCGAATCCACCAGGCAGTCCTTGGAAACTCTATGGGGCAGCCCTACTCTGTCCTATAGAGTCGCTATGAGTTGGAATCGACTCGAGGGCAGTGGGTGGGTGGGTATGTTGATATAATGTATTTCATTACATATACATAATTTCTACATAACTTCTTAGTGTAGTTAGCATTTTTTTCAATGAAAAAATATATTTCTTTGCTTTGAGTATTTTCCTTCTCCAAATATCAAATGCTGTTAATTAGTCAGAAACTTTATGTGAGCCTACAGCTTTCATCAGTTCTGATGTAATGACTGGTTTTAGTGCTTAATATAAACATATACATATAGTTGTTGTTGTTAGGTTCCATCAAGGGAGTTCCAACTCATAATGACCCTTTGTGCAACAGAGCAAAACACTGCTCAGTCTTGCTCCATCCTCACAATCATCGTTATGCTTGAGCCCATTGTTGCAGCTATTGTGTCAATCCATCTTACTGAAGGTCTTCCTCTTTTTTGCTGACCAAGCTTTACCAAGCCTGATGTCCTTATCCAGGGACTGGTCCCTCCTGATAACATGCCCAAAATCCATGAGATGAAGACTTGCCATCTTTGCTTCTAAGGAGCATTCTGGCTGTACTTCTTTTCAAGACAG
Source organism: Loxodonta africana (assembly GCF_030014295.1). Lineage (NCBI taxonomy): Eukaryota > Metazoa > Chordata > Mammalia > Proboscidea > Elephantidae > Loxodonta > Loxodonta africana. The sequence goes on along the minus strand of NC_087345.1, from coordinate 60,472,262 downwards.
ATGTGTTGTTCTTCTGGAAGTCCATGGTATGCTCAATATTCTTCACCGATGCCACAATTCAAGGGTATCAGTTCTTCTTCAGTCTTCCTTATTCATTGTCCAGCTTTCACATGAATATGAAGCAGTTGAAAATCCCATGCCTTGGGTCAGGTGCACTTTAGTTCTTAAGGTGGCAGCTTGGCTTTTTAACACTTTAAAGAGGTCTTTTGCAGAAGATGTGCACAATGCAATACGCCATTTAATTTCTTGACTGCTTCTTCCATGGGCATAGATTATGGATCCAAGTATGAATGAAATCCTTGAAAATTTCAGTCTTTTCACTGTTTGTCATGATGGTGCTTGATAGTCCAGTTGTGAGCATTTTTGTTTTCTTTATGTTGAGGGGTAATTCATACTGAAGGCTGTAGTCTTTGATCTTCATCAGTAAGTGCTTCAAGTCCTCTTTGCTTTCAGAGAGCAAGTTTGTGTTATCTGCATATCACAGGTTGTTAATGAGTCTTCCTCCAATCCTGATGCTGCCTTCTTCTTCATATATTTCAGCTTCTTGGATTATTTGCTCAGCGTACAGATTGAAGAATTATGGTGAAATGATAAAATCCTAATGTATACCTTACTGATTTTAAACCAGTATCCCCTTCTTCTGTTGGAATGACTGCCTCTTGGCCTATGTACAGGCTCCTCATGAGCACAATTAAGTGTTCTGAAAACCCCATTCTTTGCAATGTTATTGATAATTTGTTATGATCCACACAGTCTAATTCCTTTGCATAGTCAATGAAACATAGGCAAACATCTTTCTGGTATTCACTGCTTTCAGCTAAAATCCTTTGACATCAGCAATGATATCCCTCATTCCACATCCTCTTCTGAATCTGGCTTGAATTTCTGCAGTTACCTGTCTATGTACTGCTGTAAATATTTTTTATTATCTCCAGCAAAATTTTACTTGTGTGTCATATTAATGATATTGTTTGATAATTTCTACATTTTGTTGGATAAACTTTCTTTGGAATAGGCACAAATTTAGATCTCTTCCAGTCAATTGGCCAGGTAGCTATCTTCCAAATTTCTTGGCATAGACAAGTGAGCACTTCCAGTGTTGCATCTGTTTGTGGAAACAACTCAGTTGGCATTCCATCAATTCCTGGAGCCTTGATTTTCACCAATGCCTTCAGTGCAGCTTGGACTTCTTCCTGCAGTACCATTGGTTCTTTATCATAATCTACCTTCTGAAATGGTTAAACATGGACCAATTCTTTCTGGTACAGTGACTCTGTGTATTCCTTCCTTTCATATTCTTTCGATGCTTCCTGTGTCATTCAGTATTTTGCCATAGAATCTTTCAGTGTTGTAACTCCATTCTTGAGTCTTTTTTTTTTTTCTTTTCTCCAGTTCTTTCAGCTCGAGAAATGCTGGGCATATTCTTCCCTTTTGGTTTTTGAACTCCAGGTCTTCCTTTGCGCATTTCATTATAGTACTTCACTTTGTCTTCTTGAGCCCCCCTTTGAAATCTTCAGCTTTTTTACTTCATTATTTCTTCCATTTGTTTTAGTTACTCTATTTTCAACAGCAAGTTTCAGAGTCTCTTCTTACATCCATTTGGTCTTTTTTTTTTTTTCTTCTTGCCTTTTTAATGACCTTTGTTTTCTTCATGTATGATGAAGATTTGATGCATTAAACACTTGATGTCATCCCATAACTAGCCTGGTCTTTAGTCATTAGTATTCAATGCATCAAATCTATTCTTGATGTGATCTTTAAATTCAGGTAGGGTATACACAAGGTTGTATTTTGGCTCTTGAGGACTTGTTTTAATTTTCTTCAACTTCAGTTGAACTTGTTTATGAGCAATTGATGGTCTGTCCTGCAGTCTGCCCCTGGCCTTGTTCTAAATGATGATATTGAGCTTCTCCATCATCTCTTTCCAGAGATGTAGTCAAAATGATTTCTGTGTATCCCATCCAACAAAGTCTATGTGTGTTATGGATTGAATTATTTCCTCCAAAAATATGTGTCAACTTGGCTAGGCCATTATTCCCAGTATTGTGTGACTGTCCACCATTTTGTCATCTGATGTAATTTTCCTTCATGTTGTAAATCCTACCTCTATGAAGTTAATGGGAAACCCTGGTGGTGCCGTGGTTAAGTGCTATGGCTGCTAACCAAAAGGTCGGCAGTTCATATCTACCAGGCGCTCCTTGGAAACTCTATGGGGCAGTTCTACTCTGTCCTAGAGAGTCACTATAAGCCAGAATCTACTTGACAGCAATGGGCTTTTATGATGTTAATGAGGCAGGATTAGAGGCAGTTATGTTAATAAGGCAAGGCTCAATCTACAAGGTTAGGTTGTATCTTTAGTCAATCTCTTTTGAGATATAAAAGAGACAAGCCAGAAGAGAGACAGGGGGACACCATACCACCAAGAAAGTAGTGCCAGGAAGAGAAGGCATCTTTTGGACATGGGGTCCCTGCATTGAGAGACTCCTAGACCAGGGGAAGATTAATGACAAGGACCTTACTCCAGAGCCAACAGAGAGAAAAAGCATTCTCCTGGAGTTGGCACCCTGAATTAGGACTTCTAGACTACTACACTGTGAGAGAATAAATTTCTCTTTGTTAAAGCCATTCACTTGTGTTATTTGTTATAGCAGCACTAGGTAACTAAGACAATGTGTATAGTTGCTGTTTATGTTGTTGACAAAAGGCATTCACAATGAATAAGTCATTACCTGTAAAAGAAAAGAAAACCAAACCCATTGCCGCCCAGTAGATTACGACTCTTAGCAGCCCTATAGGACGGAGTAGAACTGCCCCATAGAGTTTCCAAGGAGCGCCTGATGAATTTGAACTGCCAACCTTTAGGTTAGCAGCTGTAGTACTTAACCACTATACCACCAGGGTACTGGAAAATTCTATCATGCTATCCCTGGCATCATTTCTATCACCAAGGCCATATTTTCCAACTAGTGGTCCTTCTTTGTTTCCAACATTCACATAATTCAGGAATTTTCAATGCATCTCGATTGCATATTCAATCAATTTCAGACTGCAGAAGTTGGTAAAAGTCTTCAGTTTCTTCCTCTTTGGCATTGGTGGGTGGTGGGTAAATTTAAATAATAGTCACGTTAACTGGTCTTCCTTGTGGGAGTTTGCATATTATCCTATCACTGAGAGCATTGTTCTTCAAAACAGATCCTGAAATGTTCTTTTTGACTATAAATGTGATGCCATTCTTCTTCAATTTATCATTCCTGACATAGTAGACCATATGATTGTCAGATTCAAAATGGCCAATGCCAGTCCATTTCAGCTCACCAATGCCTAGGAAATCGATATTTATGCATTTCATTATGCTTTTGATGGCTTCTAATTTTCTAAAATTCATACTTTTTACATTCCATGTTCTGATTATTAATGGAAGTTTGCAGCTGTTTCTTCTCATTTTGAAGAAACTGCTTGCATCAGCAAATTTCATTTCCTGAAAGCTTTACTCCATCCATGTTGTTAATGTCGACTCTACTTTTGAAGAGGAAGCCCTTTCCCAGTCGTATTTTGAGTGCCTTCTAACCTGAGGGGCTCATCTTCTGACACTACATCAGACAATGTTCTGCTGCTATTCATAACGTTTGCACTGGCCAATTTTTCATAAGTAGATCACCAGGTCCTTCTTCCTAGTCTGTCTTAGTCTGGAAGCTCTGCTAAACCTGTCCACCAAGGGTGACCCCACTGGTCTTTGAACTGCCCATGACATATCTTCCATCATCACAGTAACACACAAGCCACCACAGTATGACAAAATGACAGATGAGTGGTGGATATATATATATAAAATGAACGGAATGATGAATTAGAAACAATAGTATTTTTTTTGGAATGAGAAGTTACATTTTTCTTATCTTTGCTTGTTAGCTGTTTAACCTTGAGCAGTTCATATGAACTCCCTGAATTCCAGGTTTATTATCTATAAAATGGGAATATCATATTCCTTACACAACTCATAGGTTTGCTGTTTCAAATGAGATAGTGTTGACAAAAGTATATCATCACCACAAAATATTTTCCAAATTTAAGAGATTACTGTTTTCCTTATGACTACAATATTTATAAAGAAAGAGTTGAGGAGGAACAAGACAGAAAAAAGTGCTATTGTTTTTTATAAACCTTGTTTCCATGAAGAGTCTTTGTGATCAAATTAGTTTTATAATTATTTACCTACCTTCTCATTTTCAGTCTGTAGTTTACATATTTAAATTACATATAATTTATTTTTCTGTCAGATTCCCTACTGGGCAAGGTTCTAGGCCAAGTGTAAATATCAATGACTTTCTTTGGCATTTACAATAGGAAGCTCCACACTCTCTTACCATATGACTAATGTTTTCCTTAAAACAGAGTTTGGGGCTCAAATCTGCAGAAACTCCCTGAAACCGTTGATGCAATCAGCCAACTTTTACTCTCAAACCTACTTGGTAGACTTTGATGCTAATATTATATACGTATCGATCTCTCATGGTGAAAGCAAACTTCAGAAGCAGGCTGCCACTAGGAAGTTTTTTTTTTGGTTTGTTCTCAAACACAAGAAGGCTTTTTTATTAAATGATTTTTGTTTTGAACTATGAATCTATTGCACACTGTGTACCAAGCACGTCTCCAAGAGTTTTACATATTTATTTATTTTATTTTAATTCTAAAATATTTCTCTGAAGTAGGTAATGTTGTGAGACTCTGATCAAGGTCTCAGTGGCAATAAGTCGTAGAGACAAATTTTAAACACAGATTTATATGAATGTAAAATTCATTTTTCTTCATACCCTACACATCTTCTTTTGGCAATCCTATCCCAGGAATTTTTTGAAAAGAGTAATTGCCATGACTGCCTGGAACTCTCTTTTTGAAACCCTCTAAATTTTCCTGCTGGGTTCACTTACTTTCTATCTGTAAACACTGCCCTTCTCAGAAGCTAGGAGCTCTTTCAACAAATAACTCTTTGCGGAAGGTTGATTGTTCATCGCTTCATCTTGTTGATCCCACTAAGATTTTCTACCTCAGTTCTGATTAATAACTTCCTGAGCTGACCAGGCTTCATTATCTCTATTTCATTACTTGGTTGGTGCCTGACTACCAATACTATTCTTGCAAGTAGTTCTGGGACCTGGAGTCCCATTCTTTTTTTTTTTTTTTTAGCTTGCATCACCTTTGAATAAGTATTAATTTTTTTCTAGCTTCGTAGGATGTAAAACTCCCTCCATTCTGGATTCCTAGAAATTGCCTGTTCCTTGACTCCCCGTGGAATCCTACCCCATGTTAGACCTTCTGACACCACCAATGTGCACATTGGAATCACTGCCTGCCACGATGTTCTCTGAATCCCATGCCTACCCAGGAAAACTAGATTGTCACAATTATCTTCTGCCAGGTTTGTCTGCAAGTCTTTGTTCACATCCCAGCTTGGCCAACCCCATCAAAGACCAAATAACTATTCTTATCATTTACACTTTTATTTGGTATCCTTCCATTTGCCTTTTTATTGACAATTTCGACCTCAAGGCAGACCTCTACCTGTTCAATAATTTTATTCTGTCTGCTTAATAATTGAGCTATTTCTCTACCTTTTATTTATTTATCAAATATTGAGAAAACTCAGATAGTGAATTCATATCTGAATTCACTCATAGTCTCTCTCTCACACACACGCGTGCACACACACACACACACACAGCCCTTTGCAGAGGTTTCTGTTTCAACTTTGTATTTTTATGTAATTTAAAGTTACAGAAAAGTTGCTAGAATGACAAGGAGCCCCCATTACTTTTAATCCAAATTTACCAAATGTTGACACATTAGCTTTATTCTCTCTAAATATGTATATACATAATTTTTTTTTTCCTAAGGCATTTGACCCTGGTGGTGTAGTGGTTAAGAGCTATGGCTGCTAGCCAAGAGGTTGGCAGTCCAAATCCACCAGGCGCTCCTTAGAAACCCTATGGGGCAGTGCTACTCTGTCCCATACGGTCTCTGTGAATCGGAATCGACTCAAAGACAATGGGTTTTTTTTTGCGTGCGTGTGGTCATCATGCCCCTTGACCCTGTAATACATCAATGTGTATATCCTCAGAACAAGGATGCTCTCTTGCACAATCTCAGGACAGTTATCAAATTCAGGAATTCTAATATTGAAATAATATTTTTGTCTAATATGCAGTACATATTCCAGTTTCATTAATTACTTCAAAAATGTCCTTCCTGAGAATTTTGTTTAAGATAGGAACTGTCTCAGGGGTCTGCAAGACTATCTTGAGATTTAATGCTTTACTAGAACTCACAGGACCAAGAAAACCTGTTGTACTCACAGTTACAGTTTATTACCCCAAAAGAATACAGATTAAAATGCGCGAAAAGAAAAGATGCATGAGGTGAAGTCCAGAAGAAACTAGGTTCAAGTTCCCAGGTATTCCCTCCTGTGAAAGCACACAGGAACATGCTTAATTCTTCCAGCAATGATGTGGGATAACACATGTGAAGTACTGTCAGCCAGGGAAGCTCACCTGAGCTTTCGTGTCCACGGTTTTAATTGGGAGCCAGTCATGTTGGCGTGCAGCACTGCTGACTGAGCTACTCGTTCTCCAGCTCTCCTCTCCTTCCCCCCACCCTCAAAGCAAGCATTCTCCATAAATCACATTGCTAGGATAAAGTTATCTGGTCAAGCTAATACTGCATGGTCCAAGGCCTCAGATACAAAAAACATTCTTATCAGGAAGAATGTTCTAAGAAACCAGAGGTTATTTGCCAGGAGCCAGCTAAGAACCAGTCCTGAATACAGGCCTTTATTTGGAATGTGCAGGGCTTGAGTAACTCAGGCCTGCTGAGTTAACCCCTTTCTATCCAGGAACCAATCCAGTATCACCTATTACATTAAGTTGTCATGTATTTTTAATGTTTTTAACCTAAAAAAAAAAGTCCTTCAGTCTTCCCTTATCTTTCATGATACTTTTTTTTTGAAGACTGTTGCTGTTGAATCAGCAACTATAGGCTAGCTATTTTACAGAATTTTCCTTAATTTAGGCTTGTCTGAGGTTTCCTCATGATCAGATTCTTATTATGCATTTTTATTGGAATATTACAAATTTGTCTTTCTTTTTTAACAGTCAACAGGAATGAATCACTAACGGTGGATTTCAGACAGCAGTGTAGGGAGAGATCATTACAAGGAGTCTATAGTCTTAGATATCTTCAGAAGACGACTCTTGGCCTTTCGCTAAATCTGTCATTACATCAAATCAACCCTGTACTTTGCCTTAAAATCTAATTCTTGAAGTGTATTTGACTATAAGGGCCTTTGTGTAGGCAGTGTCTACTATCTAGGGCAATCATAAAATTTATTATTCAATCATACAACTTATTATCATAAAATTTTGAATGTGGAAGGGGACACTGTTATCAAGTACGCTGGAACAAATAGGTGTAAATTCAGATGTATGGTCACACTTTCCCTATCAAAGCATGGCTGAACCTTAGTAGTAGTGGTTGGAATTAAATTACTTTGGTCGAAGACAAGCTTATTGGTGACAGATAAACCAAAACCCAGTGCCGTTGAGTCGATTCTGACTCACAGTGACCCTACAGGGCAGAGTAGAACTGCCCGATAGAGTTTCCAAGAAGTGCCTGGCGGATTTGAACTGCCAACCCTTTGGTTAGCAGCTGTAGCACTTAACCACTACACCACCAGGGTTTCCTTGGTGACAGATACCAAGTCTTATTCATCTTTACTTCTTTAAGTTGAAAAAACATGCTTCACATTTTGATTTATGACTCAATATGTTGCAATCAGTTTATTTTTTACACTGGGCATATAGGAAGATTGTCAAGACAAAATGATGTGATGCTTTCTGAGAAACAGATAAAATATTCCAATAAATATAAATGAGTATTTCAGGTTTCACAGAAAGAAAGCTAATTATCACAATGTTGGTATGTACATTACAATTTACACGAGGTAAATTCAATTTTGTACAACAAATATATTTAATCAAATATACTATTCGAGAACATACATAGAATGAATATAATTTCCCACAACAAACATGTAAAACAAGCTTGACAGAAATCACAACCTCAAGAATAAGGATTATATCCCACATAAATAACTATTAGATTTCTGTAGTTAGAGAAGAATATGAAAAACTTTTCACATTTTCCAACAAATAAAAATAATAAAACAATCCTTTATTTAGTGCCTACACTAAATATAATAGCTCTATTGTAAGTACTTCAGATATATATCAAATTTAGTTCTCATATAATTAATCCTCTGAGTAGGTATTTTAGTCTTATTTTTGTCTTCACTTTACACATAAGGGAACTGAGGCACAAAGAAGACAACTAATTTGTTTCAAATCACACTACTGGTTAGTTAATGGTAGAGCTGGGATTCTGTCCAGTTTATCTGGCTCCAGTGGCCAGGTGCTCTTAACCATTGTGAGACTTGCCTCTGGATTTATAACATGCTGAGAGCTCAATTTTATCCTCACAATGTATATTGTTGTTGTTACTACGTACCATGGAGTCGGGTCTGGATCCTAGTGACCTTAGGTACAACAAAACGAAACACTGCCAGTTCCTGCACCATCCACAAGGTATAAAAACCAAGCAAAAAACCAAACCCACTGTCATCGAGTTGATTCCAACTCATAGCGATCCTACAGGACGGAGTAGAACTGCCCAATAGGGTTTCAAAGGAGTGCCTGACGGGTTCGAACTGCTGATCTCTTGGTTAGCAGCCATAGCACTTAACCACTGCGCCACCAGGGTTTCCACCACAGGGTATAGGATATGTATAATTCTATTTTAAGCAGTTTCATTACTATTGGTCCCCAGGCTAACACTTCATTGTGCCCTTACGGTATGTGATTTGTAAGTATTTCTTAACCTTCTCTTCTTTTGGCAAAGAAAAGGGAAATGACTAGCCCCTCCTTTGCAATCTCAAGAGCACTTGTGTCAACCCTCTCCTCCACTTCTCAATGTTTCTCATTATAGTTTCAACAATAACTTTAACCAATGCTAAATCAAAATAAATATAAATTTCTATTCCTATAAATGCTATTTCACTGATTATGCTCAATAAGTATCTACTGATTTTCATTTAATTAAATTATTGCATTTTCAGGGTTCATTCAGAAACAAGTGACACATTCAGGTGAGATTCTGAAGACACTTTAACAAAGAGAATCTTTTTTTGAAGAATGGGATCAAATTGACAACAGCAACTGGAATGATCAAATAGGAAACTTAGAGGGCAGAAAAGGAAGGTGAGAATGGCTCACTACTTAAAGAATATAATCGATGTCACTGAATTGTATATATAGAAATTGTTTACGTTCTGCTATGTTTATTTTCAACACCAAAAATAAATTAGAGAGGCGGGGCCAAGATGGCTGACTAGGTAGAAGCTACCTCAGATCCCTCTTGCAACAAAGACTCGGAAAAACAAGTGAATTGATCACATACATGACAATCTACAAACCCTGACCATCAAACACAGATCTAAAGAGATGACCTCAGTGACAAAGACTGAGAACGAGCAACCACGGGGAGCAACGACTGTTTTCAGAGCCTGGGGCCAGCGTCCCAGTCAGAAAACCTTGGTGCCAGGCTTTGGACTGGGCGCAGGGGAGCTGAGCACGGCATCCTGAGACGGTGCAAACACGGGATGCAGCCCTAGCCCCCAGAAGTGACCTCGGGGGAAGGCCAGCCAGTGCACACAGGCAGCACAGAAACGCGGCTGACAGGAGGAGAAGTCACCGGAAGGCAGCGACTAGTTTTGGAGCTGGGAGTGTGGTGTCCCAACTGGGGAACCTGGGCACTGGGCTTTGGACTGGGAGCAGAGGAACTGACCATGACTTCTGAGACAGCACAAGCACAGGACGGGGGCCTGACCTTCAGGGGCAATCTTGAACCAGCCAAAGTACACAGGCTACACACCCCTCGAGAATTTCAGATAAAACAGTCATCACCAAGCAAGATAAGTAACTTTGTCTATATTCCGGGGTGCTAGTCTCTCATATCTGTCTGATCCCTCCCCTCCCCTTCCCAGGTGGCTTCATTAACATTGGAATTTCCTGAGCCAGAGAGTGAAGTACTCTGCTGTTTTTTGTTTTTTTGTTTCTTTTTTTTTTTTTTCTGTCTTTTCCTAACCCATTCTCCTGGCCTGAGAGAAGAGCTACAAAAAACCCAGGGACCAAAAATCCTTCCTGGACTTCCCGAAATTGGACTAAAAATACAGAACCAGCTTCAGCCAAGCATATGAGATCCACAGTCTTGGGCTTTCATCCCTACAGGAAACAAGGTGGCTATTATAATGCAAAGGCTATTCTGATAGGGATCTGACTGTAATTGTTTTAGCAGATTTCTGGAAAGAAAAGTTTCCCAGGTCTGATATCTCTGTGTATTAAACAGAGCCCTCACTGACCCACAAAGGGGAACTAAGGGCTGAAACTCCCCCCAGACCACCTAGCCACCTGCCATAGGGGTCTGAGGATGTTGACACCTAACAATCTGTACAGGTACATGCATTGGTTGCCTAAGGTACAGCTGCAGAGCCCACCCACCAAAGTGCTTTAGGAACAAAGACATGCCTACCTCACTGGCACTTGGGGGAACCCTGTCAGCATCCTGCCCCCACTGGAGTGGGACCCCCTGCTGCTACTACAATCTGGTGCACACAACTATCACCACTACTCCTCTAGGTGGATAGGTGACAGTCTGCACCACACACTTGGTGACCCAAAATCAGATTCTACTCAAGAATAGTGAATGGACTCAGGCTTATATATCTGGTAACAGCCCAAACCAGCTGGTAATAGGACATAAGTGATTCAAGGGCTAAAACAATCAAGACAGTGCAATCTAGTAGCCCATCTATGTATACTGAAAGAAAACAAAACAAGATAAGACTCAGTGAGCAAATATAAAATAAATCATTACAGTATCTTATAGATGGCTTGGAGACAGCAGTCGATACCAAACCATATAAAGAAGCAGACCATGATTGCTTCTACAACTCCCCAAACAAAAAAAATCAAAATCTTTCCCAAATGAAGATACAATTTTGGAATTGCCAGATGCAGAATATAAAAAACTAATTTACAGAATGCTTCAAGACATCAGAGATGACCTCATAAATGAAATAAGGCAATCTACAGAAAAAGCTAAGGAACACACTGATGAAGCAGTTGAAGAAATCAAAAAGATTATTCAAGAACATAGTGGAAAAATTAATAAGCTGCAAGAATCCATAGAGAGACAGCATTCAGATTTCCAAAAGATTAACAGTAAAATTACAGAATTAGACAACTCAATAAGAAGTCAGAGGAGCAGATTCGAGAAATTGGAATGCAGAGTGAGAGACCTGGAGGATAAGGGAATTGACACCAATATTGCTGAAAAAAAATCAGATAAAAGAATTTAAAAAAATGAAGAAACCCTAAGAATCATGTGGGACTCTATCAAGAAGAATAACTTGCCTGTGATTGGAGTTCCAGAACAGGGAGGGTTAACAGAAAATACAGAGAGAATAGTTGAAGATCTGTTGGCAGAAAACTTCCCTGACATCATGAAAGACAAAAGGATATTTATCCAAGATGCTCGTCAAACCCCATATAAGACTGAATATCACCAAGACATATTATCATCAAGCTTGCCAAAACCAAAGGTAAAGAGAAAATTTTAAAAGCAGCCAGGGAGAAAAGAAAGGTCTCCTACAAAGGAGAATCAATAAGAGTAAGTTCAGACTACTCAACAGAAACCGTGCAGTCAAGAAGGCAATGGGATGACATATATAGAGCACTGAAGGAGAAAAACTGCCAGCCAAGGATCATATATCCAGCAAAACTCTCTCTCAAAAATGAAGGTGAAATTAAAACATTTACAGATGAACACAAGCTTAGAGAATTTGCAACAACCAAAGCAAAGCTACAAGAAATACTAAAGGAAATTGTTTGCTCAGAAAACCAATAATATCAGATACCAGCACAACACAAGGTCACAGAACATCCTGATATCAACTCAAATAGGAAAATCACAAAAACAAATTAAGATTAATTTTAAAAAGAAAAAAAATCCTCAAAACAGGGAATCATTGAAGTCAATATGTAAAAGATTACAATAATCAAAAAGAGGGACTAAATACAGGAGGACTAGAACTGCCATATGGAGAGGAAAACAAGGCGATATAGGACAGTACAAGTTAGGTTTTTACTTAGAAAAATAGGGGTAAATATTAAGGTAACAACAAAGAGGTATAACAATTCCTTAATTCAAAATAAAAACCAAGAAAAACATAACGACTCAGCAAACATAAAGTCAACTACTATGAAAATGAGGAACACACAATTTACAAAGAAAAAAGTCTCAGCACAAAAAAGCAAGTGGAAAAGTGAAATTGTCAACAACACACACAAAAAGGCATCAAAATGACAGCACTAAACACACACTTATCTACAATTACGCTGAATCTAAATGGACTAAACGCACCAATAAAGAGACAGAGAGTCTCAGACTGGATAAAGAAACATGATCCATCTATATGCTGCCTACAAGAGACACACCTTAGACTTAGAGACACAAACAAACTAAAACTCAAAGGATGGAAAAAAATATATCAAGCAAACAACAAGCAAAAAAGAGCAGGAGTAGCAATATTAATTTCTCACAAAATAGACTTTAAAGTTAAATCCACCACAAAGGATAAAGAAGGACACTACATAATGATCAAAGGGACAATGGACCAGGAAGATATAACCATATTAAATGTTTATGCACCCAGTGACAGGGCTGCAAGACACATAAAACAAACTTTAACAGAACTGAAAAGTGAGATAGACACCTCTACAATTATAGTAGGAGACTTCAGCACACCACTTTCGGAGAAGGACAGGACTTCCAGTAAGAAGCTCAATAGAGACACGGAAGACCTAATTGCTACGATCAACCAACTTCATCTCATAGACCTATACAGAACACTCCACCCAACAGCTGGAAAATATACGTTTTTTTCTAGTGCACATGGAACATTCTCTAGAATAGATCACATATTAGGTCATAAAAGAAACCTTTGCAAAATCCAAATCATCGAAATATTACAAAGCATCTTCTCAGACCACAAGGCCATAAAAGTGGAAATCAATAACAGAAAAATCAGGGAAAAGAAATCAAATACTTGGAAACTGAACAATACCCTCCTGAAAAAAGACTGGGTTATAGAAGACATGAAGGAGGGAATAAAGAAATTCATAGAATGCAACGAGAATGAAAACACTTCCTATCCAAACCTCTGGGACACAGTAAAAACAGTGCTTAGAGGTCAATTTATATCGATAAATGCACACATACATAAAGAAGAAAGAGCCAAAATCAGAGAACTGTCCCGACAACTTGAACAAATAGAAAGCGAGCAACAAAAGAATGCATCAGGCACCAGAAGAAAACAAATAATAAAAATTAGAGCTGAACTAAATGAATTAGAGAACAGAAAAACAATTGAAAGAATTAACAAAGCCAAAAGCTTGTTCTTTGAAAAAATTAACAAAATTGATAAACCATTGGCCAGACTGACTAAAGAAATACAGGAAAGGAAACAAATAACCCGAATAAGAAACGAGATGGGCCATATCACAACAGACCCAACTGAAATTAAAAGAATCATAGTAGATTATTACGAAAAACTGTACTCTAACAAATTTGCAAACCTAGAAGAAATGGATGAATTCCTAGAAAAACACTACCTACCTAAACTAACACAATCAGAAGTAGAACAACTAAATAGACCCATAACAAAAAAAGAGATTGAAAACTCCCAACAAAAAAAAAGCCCTGGCCCGGACAGCTTCACTGCAGAGTTCTACCAAGCTTTCAGAGAAGAGTTAACACCACTACTACTAAAGGTATTTCAAAGCATAGAAAATGATGGAATACTACCTACTCATTGTATGAAGCCACCATATCCCTGATACCAAAACCAGGCAAAGACACCAAAAAAAAAAAAAAAAAAAAAATTACAGACCTATATCCCTCATGAACATAGATGCAAAAATCCTCAACAAAATTCTAGACAATAGAATTCAACAACATATCAAAAAAATAATCCACCACGACCAAGTAGGATTTATACCAGGTATGCAAGGCTGGTTTAATATTAGAAAAAGCATTAATGCAATCCACCATATAAATAAAACAAAAGACAAAAACCACATAATCTTATCAATTGATGCAGAAAAGGCATTTGACAAAGTCCAACACCCATTTATGATAAAAACTCTCAGCAAAATAGGAATTGAAGGAAAATTCCTCAACATAATAAAGGGCATCTATACAAAGCCAACAGCCAACATCACTCTAAATGGAGAGAGCCTGAAAGCATTTCCCTTGAGAATGGGAACCAGACAAGAATGCCCTTTATCACCGCTCTTATTCAACATTGTGCTAGAGGTCCTAGCCAGAGCAATTAGGCTAGACAAAGAAATAAAGGGCATCCGGATTGGCAAGGAAGAAGTAAAATTATCTCTATTTGTAGATGACATGATCTTATACACAGAAAACCCTAAGGAATCCTCCAGAAAACTACTGAAACTAATAGAAGAGTTTGGCAGAGTCTCAGGTTACAAGATAAACATACAAAAATCACTTGGATTCCTCTACATCAACAAAAAGAACATCGAAGAGGAAATCACCAAATCAATACCATTCACAGTAGCCCCCAAGAAGATAAAATACTTAGGAATAAATCTTACCAAAGATGTAAAAGACCTACACAAAGAAAACTACAAAGTACTAGTGCAAGAAACTAAAAAGGACCTATATAAGTGGAAAAACATACCTTGCTCATGGATAGGAAGACTTAACATAGTAAAAAATGTCTATTCTACCAAAACCCATCTATACATACAATGCACTTCCGATCCAAATTCCAACGACATTTTTTAATGTGATGGAGAAACAAATCACCAACTTCATATGGAAGGGAAAGAAGCCTTGGATAAGCAAAGCATTACTGAAAAAGAAGAAGAAAGTGGGAGGCCTCACTCTACCTGATTTTAGAACATATTATACAGCCACAGTAGTCAAAACAGCCTGGTACTGGTACAACAACAGGCACATAGACCAATGGAACAGAATTGAGAACCCAGATATAAATCCATCCACTTATGAGCAGCTGATATTTGACAAAGGCCCAGTGTCAGTTAATTGGGGAAAAGATAGTCTTTTTAATAAATGGTGCTGGTATAACTGGATATCCATTGGCAAAAAAATGAAACAGGACCCATACCTCACACCATGCACAAAAACTAACTCCAAGTGGATCAAAGACCTAAACATAAAGACTAAAACGATAAAGATCATGGAAGAAAAAATAGGGACAACGTTAGAAGCCCTAATACAAGGCATAAACAGACTACAAAACATTACTAAAAATGATGAAGAGAAACCAGATAACTGGGAGCTCCTAAAAATCAAACACCTATGCTCATCTAAAGACTTCACCAAAAGAGTAAAAAGACCACTTACAGATTGGGAAAGAATTTTCAGCTATGACATCTCAGACCAGCACCTGATCTCTAAAATCTATATGATTCTGTTAAAACTCAACCACAAAAAGACAAACAACTCAATCAAGAAGTGGGCAAAGGAAATGAACACGTACTTCACTAAAGAAGATATCCAGGCAGCTAACAGATACATGAGAAAATGCTCTCGATCATTAGCCATTAGAGAAATGCAAATTAAAACTACAATGAGATTCCATCTCACTCCAACAAGGCTGGCATTAATCCAAAAAACACAAAAGAATAAATGTTGGAGAGGCTGCAGAGAGATTTAAACTCTTATACACTGTTCGTGGGAATGTAAAATGGTACAACCACTTTGGAAATCTATCTGGCGTTTTCTTAAAAAGTTAGAAATAGAACTACCATACAACCCAGAAATCCCACTCCTTGGAATATACCCTAGAGAAATAAGAGCCTTTACGCAAACAGATATATGCAGACCCATGTTTATTGCAGCACTGTTTACAAAAGCAAAAAGCTGGAAGCAACCAAGGTGTCCATCAGTGGATGAATGGTTAAATAAATTATGTTATATTCACACAATGGAATACTACGCATCGATAAAGAACAGTGATGATTCTGTGATACATTTCATAACATGGAGGAACCTGGAAGGCATTATGCTGAGTGAAATTAGTCAGATGCAAAAGGACAAATATTGTATAAGACCACTATTATAAGATCTTGAGAAATAGTATAAACTGAGAAGAACACATTCATTTGTGGTTATGGAGGGGGAGGGAGGGAGGGTAGGAGAGGGTTATTTACTGATTAGTTTTTAGTAGGTAAGAACTACTTTAGGTGAAGGGAAGGACAATACTCATTACACGGAAGGTCAGCTTGACTGGACTGGACCAAAAGCAAAGAAGTTTCCAGGATAAACTGAATGCTTCGAAGGTCAGTGGAGCAGGGACGGGGGTTTGGGGACTATGACTTAAGGGAACTTCTAAGTCAATTGGCAAAATAATTCTATTATGAAAACATTCTGCATCCCACTTTGAAGTGTGGCATCTGGGGTCTTAAACGCTAACAAGCGGCCATCTAAGATGCATCAATTGGTCTCAACCCACCTGGATCAAAGGAGAATGAAGAACACCAAGGTCACATGATAACTATGAGCCCAAGAGACAGAAAGGGCCACACGAACCAGAGACTTACATCATCCTGAGACCAGAAGAACTAGATGGTGCCCGGCCAGAATCGATGACTGCCCTGACAGGGAGCACAACAGAGGACCCCTGAGGGAGCAGGAGAACAGTGGGATGCAGACCCCAAATTCTCATAAAAAGACCAGACTTAATGGTCTGACTGAGGCAGGCTAGAAGAATCCCGGTGGCCATGGTCCCCAAACCTTCTGTTGGTCCAGGACAGGAACCATTCCTGAAGACAACTCATCAGACTTGGAAGGGACTGGACAATGGGTTGGAGAGAGATGCTGATGAAGAGTGAGCTACTTGTATCAGATGGACACTTGAGACTGTGTTGGCATCTCCTGTCTGGAGGGGAGATGGGAGGGTAGAGAAGGTTAGAAACTGGCAAAATCGTCATGAAAGGAGAGACTGGAAGGAGGGAGCAGGCTGACTCATTAGGGGGAGAGTAAGTGGGAGTATGGAGTAAGGTGTATATAAGCTTATATGTCATAGACTGACTTGATTTATAAACTTTCACTTAAAGCACAATAAAAATTATTTTTAAAAAATTACATGAAAAAAATTCCTTGACTAACATTAATATGGTATATTTGCCCCTCCATACCATATTATTATAGTATACCAGAGTAATCCTCATAGCTCAATACCTATCACACTGTATTGCAATAATCTGATTTCCCCCAACTCCCAATTCCTGTGTTTTGCTCAAATAGTTTAGAGTTTTTGAATGTTAATCTTTCATTATATGTCTATACAGTGTCTTTTGCTTCAAGAATCTGTGCTTGGCCTTTAAAGTATTCAATAACAAAATTATCCATTTATATTACTGGAAATTCTAAACTATTATAATTATCCTTCAAGTCTCTTTCCTTTCAACATATTCATTTCTTTGTATTTTTCCTCTCTGTTTCTTCTTACCCAGATGAGTTTCCGTAGCAGCAATTCTCTTCTTCAATTTTAAATAATAAATTTTAAAAATAACAGAATTGCATAATGTAAGTTTTCAGCTCCAATTTTATTTCAGTTTTTGAGAGTTCTCTAATTTTCTCTTGAATTGTTCAGAGTGGTCACCACTTGTTTTAATTTGTCATCTTTACCTTCAAGATGATAAATCTTAAATAGATAATTTTTAACCTATTCGTGTATGTGAATTCATTGGCAAATGTATAGTACTGATTTCTGAGCTCTCTTTTGCAGTGGTATTCCCACAGCCAATAGAAAAATCAGTGATTTTTGTTTAATGGAGTAACATGTAATGATTGGCGGAATGGGGACTCATTCCCTGAGATAATAAATTCAGCAATTGATAATCCCAGACCTCTCCTGATACAAATGAGAAGACCAGACACAAATGAAGGAGGGCGTCCCCAACTGCAGGACCAGATGCAATTCATCCCAGTAATGTTTTGTAACTCTACAGTAATCCTCGAGTTACGAGGAGAATCATGGACCTTCAAAAGATAGTTCTCGGCGGTCTGGGAAATTCACCCTCCCTTTTTTTTACTTCCACTTCAAGTTGCAAGAGCATCCACCAGCCAAAGCTACTCTGATAGCTGCAAAAACTGCAGTCATTACTTTAGGTTCTTTCCAGACAGCACAGGCAACAAAGACAAGTCTCCTGTCTTCCTCACAGAAATCACAACTTCCAGTGCACACGCTACTCCAGCAGACTTATTTTGTTTGTTGAGTCCCTTCAGAAAAGTTGAGAATTACAGAAAACCAGGGATTTTGCTCTGGACTTCATCTTCCTAGAACTCTCCTAAACCAAAAAAAAAAAAAAACCCACTCATTGGAGTTGAATCAATTCCGACTGATAGTGACCCTATGAGGGGCCCCCATAGAGCTGCCGCATAGGGTTTACAAAGAGTGGCTAGTGGATTGGAACTGCCAAACTTTTGGTCAGCAGCTGAGTTCTTAACCACTGTGCCACCAGGGCTCAAGAACTCCCCTAAGCACATTGTAAACCATAAGTGCATAATAAATAAATCATAGCAGCAAAACTTGAGTAACCTAAGATATTTTAATAAACATGTGAGTCTATATGGGGTAAATATTTTTCTTGATTTATCATTTAAAGTATATGCTTAACAATTATTACTAAGTCTTTATAGTTAGATATTTATGACAGTATAATAACAATGTCATGCAATTAAATCTCTTGATCCATAATATTGATAAAATTCATTTTAATGTCTGTTAATGATGAGACAAATCTCTGCTATGCTTAATGTGTATTTTAGTTAACAACTAAATGAACGGGATGCACAATCATCTGGGTCTGTTTCGAAATGTAAATTCTTTGCAAATAAAAGCAATGAAGAAAAATAGTTTGGTTTAATGATACTGTCCAACAAAGTTTCACCTTCTATAAAAGAGACAAGGGAAAATATCCTTTTGCATTTATTTCATTTTGATACAAGATGGTAGGGCAGCAATTTAGGGAATAAAATAGGCACTAAAATAATTTTGGAGTAAAGAAGGATCTTTAACTTGGAAAATAACTAGCAGGCATTCAACATTTATTTGCTTTGAAAAAGGCAACAAAAGTTAGGCCAACCAGCATGGTGTTTAAGAGCATGGAGTTTGAAGCAGCCTGCCTGGGTTTGAATTCTGGCTCCACCACTTGCTAGCTACGTAACCTCAGATAGTCACTTAAACTCTCTGCGCTTCTGCCTCAGTTTCCTCATCTTGAAAATATGGAGGATGAGTGCCTACCTTGTAAGGTTACTATGTGGATTAAATAGTTTAATATTTGAAAAACACTTAGAACAGTACCTGGCACATAGTAAATTTTGTATAAGAGTTAATCTCCCTCCACTAGAGCATCCTCCATGATGTGAATTATCTTTGCTTGTTACTGATATTTCCCAGTTCCCTAGCTAGTCAACAAATAGTGTCAAAACAATAAATGAATGTGTTAAGTCAGTTCTCCTGCTCTTCATACATCTAAAAAGATGATGATAAGAGCATTTTTTTCCACAGGAAATATTTCATAATAGAAATCAATTATTCATAACTGTCAAAGGACATGGCCCTATCGTAATAAAATTACATATTCATATGTTAGTATCTACTGCCAAAGTAATGAATTAAAAGCAATTTTAAATAAAATCCTCTGTTACAAAATGTTATCTTGTTTCTTTTATGACTAAATTACTAGGTTTATGTTTTAGTATGTAATTCCATTTTCAAATTCTCTATTACAGATTGAAAAGATTACATCACAAAATAATTATTTACATTTCTTTCCCAATGCGTCTTATATTAAAAGGTGCAATTATACAGTTATTTATTGCATAAAAAGAATAATTTTCTTCATGTTTAGTAATATCTGAACTATTCATTAACATTTTGCATTTGATTCTATATTTTGAAATGCATTTACCTTAAATATTTTATAATTTTCTAGTTGTATCTTCAGTTTTAAAGATAACAAAAGAAACAAACCTTTAAAACAACTAGAAAATTATAAAAACAGAGAAAATCGCCAAAAAGGAAAATAAAGGTTATTCATAATCCAACCACTCAGAAATAACAAATGAATATTATTAACATTTTGGTATATATGCCTTGTGGTAAATATATGGTTTTGAATAAAATAAAATGCAGTCATATTTTTCCAAGTAGTGCTACATAAAGAAAATTTACTCATGCAATTAAATATTCTGCTAAATCGTTTTGATAGTTTTATGGTATTTCTGATGAATATCCCATAGTTGATTTAACCATTGGAACACATCTAGTTATAGTCACATATTTGCTACTATAAAAATATTTTAACGAACCACTCATGCAGAAATCTTTGTGCCAATCTTTTATTCTTTTCTTAAGACAAATTCCTAGATGCAGAATTAATAGAAGAAAAGTCTCAACCATGTTTAAATCTTTTGGCATTTACCGCCACATTCTCAAGCATAACAAGAATTCTGAGGATAGCACAGGACCAGTCAGTATTTCACTCTTTTGTACATAGGGTCACTATGAGTAGGAATCGATTCCATGGCACCTAACAACAACAACCACATTATCCCTGAGAAAACCAAACCTGTTGCCGTGGAGTTGATTTTGACTCATGGCAGCCCTATAGGACAGTGTAGAACTGCCCCTTAGGCCTTCCAAGGCTGTAATCTTTAGGGCAGCAGACTGTCACATTTTTCTCCCACAGAGCAGCTGGTAGGCTCCAACAGCTGAACTGTTCATTAGGTTGTGTCAATGTTCATATCTGCCAGTCAAGGTATAGTCTTGCACTCTATCCTTGACAATATGATATGTGAAGAATGGCATTTCATTACAGATCATTATGAAGCTTGAGTGTCCATCCATGTGGTTTTTGGGGATAGGAACTGATCATTAGTATTTCTTTATGTCATCTGAAATTTCTATCTCTTTAAAGGGGATGTGTGTAGATAATAACTTATTAATTGAAAAAATTTTTTGTGTCTCTTAGATTATTTTTCCTGGCCTTTTGCATTATAAAATCCTTTAACCATTATCATATTTTCTAAAATGTTATTATAATATTAGGAAGACAGATACATAAACTAATTACAAAAATCTTCAAGAGAGTATTATTTTCACCTTTATTCTTTGAATAGTAGATTGTAGGTTGGTTGGATGAAATTCCTGACATATATATATATATAAACATATTTAGACAAGAATTTTCATGGGATTTTAAAGTTTATATGTTAAAGGAAATACAATTTGTTTCTAATTTTTTACTTAAAAAGTAAAGTTTGCTTGATTTTCAATTAGTTTCAAATAATAAGATTTTTAATGTTATTTTTACTAGAGCCACAGTATTAAGACCTAATAATTTCTTCCAGAAATTTAGTTAAGTAGAGTATATATTTATCATCAGCATAACTCAAGAGAATGGAGACCTAAGAAAATTTTCTGAAAATATACTTAAATTAACTCTTTTTTTCCAGAGAAAATCCAACTGTTAAAATAAAGCATTTACTTGCATACTTATTTGGGCTATGTTATAAAATATGAGTATGTGTTAATACATAACACACTGATATAAATGAATAATATCAAGTGACATAATTTAATGATATTCCCTTCACAGAATAATTTAACAGAAAATTTAACAGTTTACCTTCTTCATATCTTTGCCTCTGCCTTTTTCCTTTTGTTTCAATCTATGTCTTCCTTTTTTCTCTTCCTTAAAGTCACTGTTTTTCTTTTTTTCCCACTTTCCCTCATACAGCTTAGAAAAGCTTAAGGGACTTTGGTTATATTGGTTTTCTCCTGTTTTTTTTTTTTTTTCTTTTCTCCCTGAGTTTTAAATAGTCAATTATCAGCTCACTGCTTTACTTTTCTCAATAGAATTTCTAACCAATAGTTCTAGCTATTTGGAAGTACACATTTAATTAAACATCAGTTAAAGAATGTGTTTCCATGTTTATAAATATCAAGTCATTGTATCAGTTTATTTGTATAAATATCTGATTGTATCAGTCATTTATCACTGCATAGCAAACCACAGCAAAACTTAGTGCCTTAAAGCGCTGTCAAGGATTTTATTATCTTTCACAGTTTCTGTAGGTCGGAAATTAAGAAGGGTTTTCTGGGAAGTTCTGAGTTAAGGTTCTTCATGGTGTTGCAGTCAGACAATGACTAGAGCTTGAATTGTGGGTGTCAAGAGCAGTAGGGAACCCTGGTGGCATAGTGGTTAAGAGCTTTGGCTGCTAACCAAAAGATCGGCAGTTCAAATCCACCAGGTGCTCCTTGGAAACCCTATGGGGCAGTTCTACTCTGTCCTATAGGGTTGCTATGCATCAGAATTGACAGCAATGGGTTTGGTTTTCTGGTTTTTTTAGAGCAGTAGGTGTTGGTCAGGAATCTCTCTCTGTCTCTGTTCGTCTCTCTGTCTCTCTCTTTCCTTGTGATTTCAGGATCTCTTCATGTGGTCCCTCCATATCAGATACTTTGGTATTCCTTACAGCATGACAGCTTGGGGTGATATGAATTTTTACACTGTGGATCTTAGGGATCCAGCATTAGTGTTCCAGTGTACCAGGTGGAAGATACATAATCTTTTATAATTTAACCTCAGAAGTCAAATAGCATCAATTCTTCCATTTTCTACTGGTCAACTATTGACTAAGGTGAACCCAGGTTCAAAGAGAGAGCACATAGATCCCTACCTTTCAATGTGAGGAGGGTTAAAACATTTGAGAACATGTTTTAAAACAACCACAGTGTTCCACTTCTGGTACCATAATCTGCTTTAGATATCTAACCATGCATAAAAAGCCGTCTCAAACTAATGGCAGAAAACAACAGCAATTTTTGCAAACGGTCTTCAGCTGGGACCATTCATTTCTGATCCACACAACGTAAGTGTGTTAACCTGAAGGCTAAGGTAAATAATGAGCTGAAGTCTGGCTAGCTCACATGTCTAGTGGATGTAGCTGGCTGTCAGCTGAGACCTCACATGGTCTCCACATATGGCTTCTCCACTTCCTCACAGTATAGTGAATGGGTTCCAAGAGTGAGTGACGCAAGAGGACCGGGTAGAAACCTTTACCACCTCCTATGATCTAGCCTAGCTGTATAGTATCACTTCTGCTAATAACCACTCCAGAATCAAAGAAATAGATCATACAACCCCACCTCTCAAAGAGAAAGATGTAAACATCACCTTGTGAAAAGTGTCAATCTGCCACACTACTATTTTGTCTTCACTTTTTGGAAAGACTGACCCCTTTTTAGTGATACAAAGATAATGGGAGAAAATAAATTCTTTGAAGAATATGTTGTTAGGTGCTGTCGAGTCAGTTCCGACTCATAGCAACCCTATGCACAACAGAATGAAACACTACGCTGTCCAGTGCCATCCTTACAATTGTTGTTATGCTTGAAATCATTGTTGCAGCCACTGTGTCAATCCACCTCATTGAGGGTCTTCCTCTTTTCTGCTGACCCTGTACTTTGCCAAGCATGATATCCCTCTCCAGGGACTGATCCCTCCTAACAACATGTCCAAAGTATGTAAGATGCAGTCTCACCATCCTTGCTTCTAAGGAGCATTGTGGTTCTACTTCTTCCAAGACAGATTTGTTCGTTCTTTTGGCAGTCCATGGTATATTCAATATTCTTTGCCAACACCACAATTCAAAAGCATCAACTCTTCTTTGGTCTTCCTTATTCATTGTCCAGCTTTCACATGCATATGATGTGATTGAAAATACCCTGTCTTGGGTCAGTCGCACCTTAGTCTTCAGGGTGACATCTTCGCTCTTCAACACTTTAAAGAGGTCCTTTGCAGCAGATTTACCCAATGCAATGCATCTTTTGATTTCTTGACTGCTGCTTCCATGGCTGTTGATTGTGTATCCGAGCAAAATGAAATCCTTGACAACTTCAATCTTTTCTCCATTTATCATGATGTTGCTCACTGGTCCAGTTGTGAGGATTTTTGTTTTCTTTATGTTGAGGTGTAATCAATACTGAAGGCCGTGGTCTTTGTTCTTCATTAGTAAGTGCTTCAAGTCCTTTTCACTTTCAGCAAGCAAGGTTGTGTCTTCTGCATAACACAGGTTGTTAATGAGTCTTCCTCCAATCCTGTTGCCCTGTTCTTCTTCATATAGGCCAGCTTCTTGTATTATTTGTTCAGCATACAGATTGAATAGGTATGGTGAAAGAATACAACCCTGACGCACACCCTTCCTGACTTTAAATCAATCAGTATCCCCTTGTTCTGTCTGAACAACTGCCTCTTGATCTATGTAAAGTTTCCTCATGAGCACAATTAAGTGTTCTGGAATTCCCATTCTTCACATTGTTATCCGTAATTTGTTATGATCCACAGAGTCAAATGCCTTTGCATAGTCAATAAAACACAGGTAAACATCCTTCTGGTATTTTCTGTTTTTAGCCGGGATCTATCTGACATCAGCAATGCTATCCCTGGTTCCATGTCCTCTTCTGAAACTGGACTGAATTTCTGGCAGTTCCCTGTCGATATACTGCTGCAGCCGTTTTTGAATGAACTTCAGCAAAATTTTGCTTGCGTGTGATATTAATGATGTTGTTTTATAATTTCCACATTTGGTTGGATTACCTTTCTTGAGAATAGGCATAAATAAGGATCTCTTCCAGTCATTTGGCCAGGAAGCTGTCTTCCATATTTCTTGGCATAGATGAGTGAGCACCTTCAGCGCTGCATCTGTTTGTTGAAACATCTCAATGGATATTCCATCAATTCCTGGAGGCTTGTTTTTTGCTGGTGCCTTCAGAGCAGCTTGGACTTCTTCCTTCAGTACCATCGGTTCCTGATCACATGCTACCTCTTGAAAAGGTTGAACATTGACTAATTCTTTTTGGTATAATGACTCTGTCTATTCCTTCCATCTTCTTTTGATGCATCCTGCATCATTTAATATTTTCCCCATAGAATCCTTCACTATCGCAACTAGAGGTTTGAGTTTTTTCTTCAGTTCTTTCAGCTTGAGAAATGCCAAGTGTGTTCTTCGTTTTGGTTTTCCATCTCCAGCTCTTCGCACATGTCATTATAATACTTTACTTTGTCTTCTCTAGCCGCCCTTTGAAATCTTCGGTTCAGTTCTTTTGCGTATTCAATTCTTCCATTTGCTTTAGCTGCTCGACATTTGAGGGCAAGTTTCAGCGTCTCGGCTGACATCCATTTTGGTCTTTTCTTTCTTTCCTGTCTTTTCAGTGACCTCTTGCTTCCTTCATGTGTGATGTCCTTGATGTCATTCCACAACTTGTCTGGTCTTCGGTCACCAGTGTTCAATGTGTCAAATCTATTCTTGAGATCGTTTCTAAATTCAGGTGGGATATACTCAAGGTCATATTTTGGCTCTCGTGAACTTGCTCTGATTTTCTTCAGTTTCAGCTTGAAATTGCATAGGAGCAATTGACGGTCTGTTCCACAGTCAGCCCCTGGCCTTGTTCTGACTGATGATATTGAGCTTTTCCATTGTCTCTTTCCACAGATGTAGTCAATTTGATTTCTGTGTGTTCCATTTGATGAGGTCCATGTGTATAGTCACCATTTATGTTGGCAAAAGAAGGTATTTGCAATGAAGAAGTCATTGGTCTTGCAAAATTCCATCATTCAATCCTCAGCATTGTTTCTATCCCCAAGACCATTTTTTCCAACTACTGATCCTTCTTGTTTCCAACTTTTGCATGCCAATCACCAGTAATTATAAATGCACCTTGATTGCATGTTCGATCAATTTCAGACTGTAGCAGCTGATAAAAATCTTCTATTTCTTCATCTTTGGCCCTAGTGGTTGGTGCATAAATTTGAATAATATATTAAGGAATATAAGAGAAAAACTGGCAAATGTTATTTACTTTGAATCTGTGATTTCATATGACTACTTCCTATATTAAGACAGACTATTTCATAATTTTGGCATTCAATGACATCTTCATATAAAGTTCAAAAATCTTAATGACAAAACTTTAGTGCTGAAAGCAACCTTAGAAATAAATTAAGACCAGTATTTTTGTACGACAAAGTAGTAAATTTAGTGAAAAAATTATATAGTATTATGAGTAGAATGCTAATATAGATTATTAATACTACAATGTTTTATATTATTTATAATTGTAGTACTACTAAAATTAATGAATAAAAGTTTATAATTGACAGGAAAAAATACACACAAACCCAGATAAAGTTGCATACAATGTGTTTCTTTAAATGTATATATAATTTTGGAAAAATGTTGCTATAGTCTTTGTGTGCTATAAACATGGGTGACATATTGACTGTTTCTTAGTCTTATGTATATGAACTGTATTTCTTTCTTTTGTACACCATAAAGAAAAAGACTATTATATTAGGCTCATTTAATGTAAAGAAGTATCTTCCATTTTTTTTTTGGCAATATTTAAGATGTGATTACTCAAACAAGAATTTTGATTGAAAGCTATAGTCAATTAAAAAGATAAATAGGAGTATAAATATTAATATGTATGAACTAAGATGCCCAGTATAATTTAAAGGGGAAATTAAACAACTAAACATTAAAATAAGATATATATATACACACACACACACACAGACACACACATACATATATATATAGTCTTATTCAATAGATTAGGAGAACTAATTCAGTATTAAATTCATTTTAGAATAATATTAAGCTTATACATCAAATGGTTAAAAGCAAATATCCTCGGATGTAACATAAACTGGTAATTTTTGCAAAATTTTCTTGAATTTTATCCAATTATTCTACAGTTAATAGATACTTTTACTATCAGGTGACTGACTACCTAATTAAGCAATCATTTTTTCTCTTAGTTGTGTTCATGGCTTGCTCTTGAACGTAGAGTAGTTAAAGCAAAAGGAAGAAATGATCACTTAAAAGAGCTGAACAAAAAATTTCAAAGTACAGCTTGAGAAGGTATTATAATAAAATGTGTAAAGACTTGGAGTTAGAAAAAACAAAAGGAAGGAACACACCTATCATTTCTCAAGCTGGAAAAGCTGAAGAAAAAATTCAAGCCTCTACTTGCAACATTGAAGAATTCTATGAGCAAAATTCTGAAAGACACAAGAAGCATCAAAAGAAGATGGAAGGAATACACAGTCATTATACCTACTCTCAGTATCAACCAACAAATCCTGCAGAACAGTAAGAACTGGCAGGACAGTGATAATTGAGAGACTCAGGCTTTAGAAGGGTTAAAGTGATAGACAATTGTGCCAGCTGATTGTCATCCCCTGGCGACTGTGTAAATTGTTTTAGTCTTATCAATAGTCGTTTTCTGGCTCTGTATAGCCTGGTGTCTGTTTCCGACTGTGCTCCATGACTGACTGTCAACTACCTCTGTTCATGGCTCTATTCACTTTTGCAACCCACGTGAAGCCTTGTATCTTGTTTGCTTATTTCCTATGCTTCCCTGGGGGGGAGGCAGGGCCCCCAGAATGGCAGGATAACTATCTCATAAATACCTCAAACGGGCTCCACTTAGGAGATCACTGGGTCTGCTTCATGCTCCCTACC
This sequence comes from Loxodonta africana, assembly GCF_030014295.1. Classification (NCBI taxonomy): domain Eukaryota; kingdom Metazoa; phylum Chordata; class Mammalia; order Proboscidea; family Elephantidae; genus Loxodonta; species Loxodonta africana. The sequence goes on along the minus strand of NC_087345.1, from coordinate 60,444,509 downwards.
AGAACTAAAGGCAATGTAGAAGCAGCCCTGTCACCAATTACACCCAGGTGCCTCCACCTACTGAAAACACCGCTAGATTCCCCACATGATGGGACTCCCTCTGGGCCCATCTTTCATCCACTCCCATGTATGGGATTAACATTTCCTGGGTTGAAAACCACACCCAGTCTATCTATTCACAGCCCATTGACCAAGAGTTTAATTCCTCTAATTACAGTAGTGACTTTGTCCAACAGATTATCCAGGCTCTCACCAACTCAAATGCTAAAACCCCAGGCAATCGGAATGAGACGATTTGTCTCCAGACTAATCTGACCTAATCTGACCAGCCAGGTCTGTTCCACAGGGGCACCTATGAGGGAAGATATCTAGAATTTTTATTTGCTCCCTGACTGTTCCTTGCCCAGCCACATGGGGCCTACATCCCTAGGCACATTCAGCTACCTCTGAAGCACATTCACAATGCCACAGGAAAGAATACTAAAGCCCCACCTACCAAGTATATTGACCTAAACTTTATGGTCCACTAGACCCAAACTTACAGAGCAATGGTTGGCTTGAGCTGACTAATGCCACCCTCAATAACTGCACCATTGCTGAATCTTTATGTGACCCTAATGGGTATATCTGGATCCAGCTCATACCCAAATAGCAACAACCCAGCTTACCATTATCCAGACCATCTGTGGGCAACTCCTATCATTGACCCTGTCACTACCACTGGTCAATGCTCCCTGGGGTTTTGTCCCCCTTGGGCACCGTGTCCACATACATCAGGCCTCTAAGTGAACCTCAAATTATAGACAAAAGAGAGTACTAGGTTTAATCTTGATTGGGGTAGGTGTAGTAATAGAGCTCTTGGCTCCTTGGGGAGGATTTGCCTATCATGAAGCCACACTCCGTAATCTGACCTTGACCATAGAAAGTATTGCACAATTCAGTGCTTGAGCATTGACTCTTTGGCAAGGGTGGTCTTAGACCTTTTTATAGCTCTGGATTATTTGCAAGTTGAACAAGGAGTGTTTGCCCAGTAGCCAACATCTCTTGCTGTACTCATGCCAACACTTCCAGAGAGGTAGAAATCAATGTGAAAAAGATTTATGAGAAAAGTAAATGGCCACACAAGTTCATCCAATACCCAACTTCACAAGATGCCTGGGATATAGTAAAGGCAGCAATCCTGAGCTTAACATGGTTTCTTTCCCTTCTAGGCCCTTGGTCATGGTCATCCTGCTATTTGTATTTGAGCCTTGTTTATTTAACCTTTAGTAAATTTTGTGTCTTCCAGACTTCAGAAGTTCCACCTGCATATGATGTTGTGATGGGGATATCACCGTATCTTCCCCGAACAAGTTCCAGCTAGAGCCCAGTTCTATGCCAGCACCCCTAGCCAGCAAGAAGAACCACAGCAGATGAGACCTTCGGCCCTAAACCCGTTTTAAGATGAAAAGGAACCTATTAGAGGGGGGGACTGAAGCCTCTGCTGAGGCTTCCTCTGCTCGGCTGTATTCCTTTCCTTCCACTCACAGCCGGTCAAGCTGCAGTTTCTAAATGCTGTTCAGCCCAACCACACTGTGGCCCTAACCATGGTTTGAATTTGGCACCAGAAACCCATGCATGCACAAGCCAGAATCTTGGTGCATGTGCAGGACCTGAAGAGCTGTGTCCTCAACCTAACCCCAGACCTGAGCATCGCCGGAGAGGAAGATATTTTCCAGCACACCACGGTGCCTGAGCCCATTTGCAAAATGAGAGGTCTCTTTCTTTGTAATACGACTCAGCACCCAGATCTCCTAATATGGGCATGGGAGGGATTGAGGTTTCAGATTTCGGGTGCCAATCCCTGCCCCCTGGGAACTCAAGGACATAAAAGTTCCCAGCTCCCTTGGGGTGGGGAGCTCATGGTCTTTTAGCCATGAGGCCATGCATTGCTCCTTATTTGCACAAACGATAAATTCCCACTTTCTGTTTCCCTTGCAAAGAAAAAGAAGATGGAAGGAACATATGGAGTCACTGTACCAAAAAGAACCGGTAGGTGTTCAACCATTTTAGGAGGTAGAATATGATCAAGAATGATGGTGCTAAAAGAAGTCCAAGCTGCCCTGAAAACAGTGGCAAAAAACAAGGTTCCAAGAATTGAAGAATGTTTCCACAAATGGATGCAATGCTGGGAGCACTCACTTGTCTATGCCAAGAAATTGGGAAGGCAGCTACCTGGCCAACTTACTGGGAAAGATCCATATTAGTGCCCATTCCAAAGAAAGATGATCCAGCAGAATGTAGAAATTATCAAACAATATCATTAATATGACACACAAGTAAAATTTTGTTGAAGATAATTCAAAAATGGTCACAGCAGTACAAAGACAGGGAACTGCAGAAATTCAAGCCAGATTCAGAAAAGGATATGGAATGAGGAATATCATTGCTGATGTCAGAGGACTTTAGCTGAAAGCAGAGAATACCAGAAGGATGTTAACCTGTCTTTCATTGACTGTGCAAAAGCATTCAACTGTGTGGATCAAAACAAATTGTGGATAACATTTAGAAGAACGGAAATTCCAAGAGACAGTCATTTGAACAGAACGGGGGATACTGCATAGTTTAAAATCAGGAAAGGTGTGGGTCAGTGTTATATCCTTTCACCATACTTATTCACTATGTGCTAAACCAATAATCCAAGAAGGTAGACTATATGAAGAAGAATGTGGCATCAGGATTGGAGGAAGATTCGTTAAAAACTGAGATATGCAGATAACACAATCTTGTTTGCTGAAAGCGAAGAGGGCTTGAGGCATTTATTGGTGAAGATCAAAGACTACAGCCTTCAACATGGATTACACATCAAAATAAATAAAACAAAAATCCTCACAACTGGACCAATAAGCAACATCATGATAAACGGAGAAAAGACTGAAGTTGTCAAGATTTCATTTTACCTGGATCCACAGTCAACACCAATGGAAGCTGCAGTGAAGAAATCAAAGGACGTATTGCTTTGGAAAATCTGCTGCAGAAGACTTCTTACAGATGTTAAAAAGCAAAGATGTCACTTTGAGGACTTAGATCCCTCTGACCCAAGCCATTAATATTTTCAACCACCTCATGTCCATGTGAAAGCAAGACAATGAATAAGGAAGACTGAAGAAGAATTAGTGCAATTGAATTATGGTGTTGGGGAAGAATATTGAATATGCCATAGACTGCCAGAAGAACAAACAAATCTATCTTGGAAGAAATACAACCAGAACTCCTTAGAAGTGAGGGTGGCAAGACTGTCACACATACTTTGGACACATTACCATGGTGGTAGAGGGTCGGCAAAATAGAGAATGATCCTCAAAAAGATGGACTGACACAGTGGATGGAACAATAGGTTCAGACGTAGTAAGGATTGTGAGGATAGCCCAGTACCAGGCAGTGTTTTGTTCTGTTGTATATAGGGTCAGGTCAGAACCAACCTGACTGCACCTAAGAACAACAACAGGGATCACCTGTTTGGTTCTTGTTGTAAATTCACTGTCTTTATTTTTTAAATTTTAATCATGATGTTGACTGGTATTTTTATCTATATATGTACATAAGGAAGGATATTGATATAGAAATATTAATTTTTGAAATTTACCACTGATTTTTGTGTGATTGAGAAAATCACAAAGGTTCTATCTTTGTTTTGTTAGAATAATTAATATTAATGACTGTCATACTTACAGTTTTAAAAAATAACATAAATTAGTAGACTTAAAAGCTTTGTACATTGACTGAAGCAACCAAAATAAAGAAAAAATATTATATAATACGTTCTTCTCAAGAATATGATAAAAATTCATAGAAAAATGTATATTAGAATCGGAGAACAAAATTCATAATGTTTTGAAGTAAGATACCTGTAAGATTGTTAACTGTAGACTTCGAAAAGAAGAGCAAAAAAAAAAAAACCTGTAGATCAAGGGAAGTCCAGTTTAGTTTATTAACTGCAGTGAGAGAGAATACCATGTTTACTGAAACTTGATAGTGTCTCAGACGAGTTTTAGGTTCTAGATTGGGATGGCTTAAGGCAGATTTTTGCAGTGCAGAATCTGCTTTGCATTGTTTAAAGTCCTTCATGTGGTATTTTTGGATTGGTGGGCATATCAAGGAGGTAGTGTTTGAGCTATTCTTGGTGAGCAAAGCATTGTTTCATAGGGGAGTAGATTTGCACAGCTCTGCTGAAAAGGAAGTTCTTTACCTAGATGAGAAATCTGTTGTTTTGAGAAGAAGCTAGATGGGCAATTAATTGTTTGGATGCTAGACTTTGAGAAAGTTCATGAAGTTAGTGGCGACACTATTTACTGGTTTATAGCCTTATGTTCATTAACAAGATTTTTCTAGAATGAATCACAAAATGTTAGTTGATGTAGGAGCCTTTGTTCTCAGTCCTGACAATTAATCTATGAAGGACAGGAGTTTTGGTTATGGTAATAAAAATTCTAGACCTGTACTTTCATTATCTAAACAAAAAAATTTGTCTTTATCACCTTTTGTGATGCCAGGAAGAAAAGTAAAAATATTGGTATTTGATGATTATAATGTTCTGTAATAATTAAATATGAGCTATAAAGTACTACTTTTACTCTTATTTTGAATTCAGTTACTCAATTATGTGTATTTGTTATGGAACTTATCAAATAATCAAATAAACATTATTTAGTGATTATTACCAAACAGTAAGTTAATCAAAAAGTCTTTGTGAAAAAACTAAAAATATTGACGATCCTATATTGGCAGGGGAGAGTGGATGGAGTATGGTATAGTTTTTAAACTAGACAACAGCTTATTGTTGCTAGCCAGTGGAGATCAAAGAGCAATACCTATTTAAATTTCGTATATTATTGGACACACATGTTAATGATTGAAAATACATTGTCTTTTGAGAAATGAACTGGTAAAAGTTTAAATTGAGCTTTCTGAAATCTTGAATGCAAATAATTCAAATGGTAACTTAATGTTATTTTAACAAACTTGGATATACTGAGCAAGTCAAGGAAATTTCAGTGGGAACTATATTAAGTAAGCTATAAATTTATTATCTCATATTCATCTCACCTTCCACATTTTGGGGAATCATTTTAACAGAGCAGTTCACAATTGAAAGTTTAGCCATAACTGCAATGAAACTATCAAGGACATATGGATTAGCTTGAAAGGCAAAACAAAATCACCAATTTTTTTCTTTGATTGCTGTACAAAAATGTGTGGAAGAGTCATAAAAGAACTAAAATTTTTGTTTCTATTCCTGCTATGAGTTGAATTTTTTTTGCAATTTGCAAAGAGTTTGATTACTTAATTGCGATAAAATCTTACTCATTCTAAGTAAATGTGATACATTAAAATTAAAACTTCTTTCCTAAAATAAAAAAAAAAGAACCAAACCCATTGCTGTTGAGTGGTTTCAGACTCACAGCAAGCCTATAGGAAACAGTAGAGCTGCCCCATAGTGTTTCCAAGGATTCGAACTGCCAACCTTTTAGTTAGCAGCTGTAGCTCTTAACCACTGCACCACCAGGGCTCCTTTCCTAAAATGGACTGTTAGAAATCAGAAGCTGCAATGGGCCTTAGAGGTCATGTAGCCCACTGTTTACCAAACTTTTTAATTTATCAGAATCACTTCGGGAAAGGGGTGTGTTTTCCCAGGTCTCTGCAGTGGAGATTCTGATTCAGAAGATATGAAATGTGGCAAAAAAAAATTAAACTTGTTCCAAGGGAATTAAGAATTGATGATAAGTTACGTTTAGGAAAGGCCGATTAAGACAAGTGGCATAAGGGAAAAGTATTTGATTTGGAATGAAAAATCTTATATGTGTTTTAGATTTGCAAGTGATTGAGACTTAGTTTGTCTGTGTAAATTTTTTTGATAGTTAATGAGATAATGAGCATTTGCAAATTTCTAGGCCCTGATTGGGGAAAGAGCCCCTAATTCATTTGCCCAACATCACCAAGTGTCTTGACTACCAAACCGGTATGGTAAAAAACAATGATCTGCTTTACAAAAATATTTCTGACTTTATGAAGGATTTACAACATTATTTTAAATACTAATCTCTCCTGGTTCAGTCCTAGATTTTTCCAGAACTTTGATTTTGGTGAAAAATATTTTGTAAATTATTTTGATGAAAAAATGTATCAAACTTATCCATTTGACAAGAATAACATTTGCTTTCTGATCACTGCTTTTGTGCCAGTTAATGAGTGAGTGTTTATTGCACGTGTATTCCACTTGATGTCATTGTTACCGTGGGCCATCAAGTCTATTCCAACTTATAGGGACACTTTGTGACAGACTAGAACTATCCCAGAGTTTCCCAGACTGTAAACTTTATGGGAGCAGATCACCAGGTCTTTTCTCTGGTGTAGTAGCTAGTAGGTTCGAACCACAGGCCTTTTTGTTAGCAACCAAGCACTTACCCATTGTGCCACCAGAGCTTTTTGATGCCATTAGGAATGTATTACGATTTCCATGTTTTTGCAACTGGCATTCAAATAGTAGATTTTGTAATATTAGAAAGCCAAAGCTGTACTTAATGAGTACTATAAGCAAAGCAATGGTCTTTACAGACCCAGACTGTTGTATCTAAAAGAAGTTGTAATCTAATTCTATGAAAGAAAAGAATAAGTCCAGAAGGGAAAAGAAGGGGAAAAAAAGCAAAAGAAATGCCTAGAGTTTTGAGAAGTACAGAATGGAGCGTTAAGAAAGTTTGACCAGCTGACTGCAAATTTGGGGTTTTTCCACCAGCCCTTCAGGATCCCAACCATAAGCTTGGGAGCCTCCAGGGCCCCTCCTTCTTCTGACCTGATAGCTCCCACTAATCCCATGGTTGTGATAATTTGCTAGAACAACTCACAGAATGGGCAGAAAATCCTACACCAATAATTACAGTGTTGTTATAGCAAAAAGGATATAAATAAAAAGACACATAGAACAAGGTCTGGGAGGGTTTCCAATGTAGGAACCAGTTCTACTCTCTAACACAGTGGGGTGCCATGATTCAGAATTGACTCAACTGTAACTAGCAAGAAAAATAAGAACAATATGTCAATTATTTTTAAATGCTACCAACCCAGCAGCCTTGTCTATGTCAACTTAATATCAAATAATTAAATAAAAGTTAGTGGGATGTAGGTCAAATATTCAAATGTTTCCTTTCTATCATCCCAGATACATGAGGGAGTTTGAAAGAATTTGTAACTGATTTTTTTTTTTCCAGGTGCATCCAAATGTTTGGCATTATTTAAACATCTCCTCCAAAAACTAGATCTTCTAATAGATGGTTTAATAATAGAAATTTTTCTCCAAAAAAATGTTTTTCAGAGATAGCTTCAATATAAGTACCCAGAAGCCTACCTGTGACCAAACTTATTCCTAATAACTCTTAATTCATGCTTCCCATTTTTGTTCACAAGGACAGACATTCAAGTCCTAAAACATACCTATGTTCCTGAAGTGAACCACAGATATTCTAAGGACTCTGCGAATCAGACCACAAGAAGTAAGGGTTTACTATTAGTTGACAGAGTTGAAAAAGATAGTGTAGTATCAGTCTACCCTATGAATGTTTAGTTATCTCCACGTGAATAAGTTATTATAAATCTATTTGAACCCATAAGTCTTTATAATCATAGACAAGGAGAAAACCGCCATAAATTTCAAGGTGCGTTGCTGAAATTTCTCAAGGTTTTAGATTTTACCATCTATACTGAAATAGATAAGCAGTAGTTTAGCATGTATTATGAAATTTTATTACAGATAAACTTTAAATATAGAGATTGGATCCACACATTCAATTCCTCAACTTTCTCAATTCACATAGAAATAATATACATCATCTAAAAGCCAAGCAAGGGTACAATGAAAAAGTCTAAAGTGTTCATAAAGTTTTATAAACAAAGGACAATATTCTGGTGCTAACCATAAGTTTTCATTGGCTAATCTTCACAAGTAGATCACCAGACCTTTCTTCCTACTTTGTCTTAGTCTGGAAGTTTCACTGCAACCTGTCCTCCATGGGTGACCCTGCTGTAGTTGTCGTTGTTAGGTGCCACCCGGTCAGTTCCCACTCAAAGCAACCCTATGCACAACCAAAGGAAACATTGCCCGGTCCTGCGCCATCCTCACAACTGTTGCTATGCTTGAGCCCGTTGTTACAGCTACTGTGTCAATCCATCTCATTGAGGTTCTTCCTCTTTTCACTGACCCTCTTCTTTACCAAGCTTGATGTCTTGCTCCAGGAACTGATCCCTCCTGATAACATGTCCAAAGTATGTGACACGATGTCTCTCCATCCTTGCTTCTAAGGGGCATCCTGGTTGTACTTATTCCAAGACAGATTTGTTCATTCTTTTGGCAGCCCATGGTATATTCAATATTCTTCTCCAACACCACAGTTCAAAGGCTTCAATTCTTCTTTGGTCTTCCTTATTCATTGTCTATGTTTCACATACATATGAGGCGATTGAAAACACCATGGCTTGGGTCAGGCACACCTTAGTCTTCAAGCTGACATCTTTGCTTTTCCACACTTTAAAGAGGTCTTTAGCAGCTTATTTGCCCAGTGCAATGTCTCTTTTGATTTCTTGACTGTTGCTTCCATGGGCATAAATTGTGGATCCAAGAAAAATGAAATCCTTGAGAACCTCAATCTTTTCTCTGTTTATCATTATGATGCTTATTGGTCCAGTTGTGAGGATTTTTGTTTTCTTTATGTTGAGGTGTAATCCGTACTGAAGGCTGTGGTCTTTGATCTTCATCAGTAAGTGCTTCAAGTCGTCTTTACTTTCAGCAAGCAAGGCTGTGTCATCTGCATAATGCAACTTGTTAATGAGTCTTCCTCCAATCCTGATGCCTGGTTCTTTTTCGTATAGTCTAGCTTCTCAGATTATTTTCTCAGCATACAGATTGAATAGGTATGGTGAAAAGCTACAACCCTGATGCACACCTTTCCTGACTTTAAACCATGCAGTATCCACTTGCTCTGTTTGAATGACTGCCTCTTTATCCATGTACGGATTCCACATGAACACAATTAAGTGTTCCAGAATTCTCATTCTCTGCAATGTTATTCATAATTTGTTATGATCCACAGAGCTGAATGCCTTAGAAAATTCAGTAAAACACGGGTAAACATGTTTCTGGTATTCTCTGCTTTCATCCAGAATCCATCTGACATCACAATGATATCCCTGGTTCCACGTTCTCTTCTAAATCTGGCTTGAATTCTGGCAGTTCCCTGTTGATATACCAATGCAGCCGCTTTTGAATGATCTTCAGCAAAATTTTGCCTGCATGTGATATTAATGATATTGTTCCATAATTTCCACATTGGGTTGGATCACCTTTCATGGGAATAGGCAAAAATATAGATCTCTTGTAGTCGGTTGGCCAGCTGTCTTCCAAGTTTCTTGGCATAGATGAGTGAGCACTTCCAGCACTGTATCCGAGTACTGAAACATCTCAGTTGGTATTCCATCAATTCCCAGAGCCTTGTTTTTCACCAATGCTGTTGGTGCAGCTTGGACTTTTTCCCTCAGTACCATCAGTTCCTGATCATATGTTACCTCCTGAAATGGTTGAATGTCAACCAATTCTTTTTGGTACAGTTTCTCTGTGTATTCCTTCCATCTTCTTTTGATGCTTCCTGCATCGTTTAATATCTGCCCTATAGAATCCTTCAGTATTGCAACATGAGGCTTGAATTTTTTCTTGAGTTCTTTCAGCTTGAGAAACGCTGAATGTATTCTCCCCTTTTGGCTTTCTATCTCCAGGTCTTTGCATATGTTATCCTAACACTTTACTTTGTCTTCTCAAGCAGCCCTTTGAAATCTTCTATTGAGTTCTTTTACTTCATCATTTTTTCCTTTTACTTTAGCTACTTGACGTTCAAGAGCAAGTTTCAGAATCTCTACTGACATCTGTTTTGTTCTTTTCTTTCTCTCCTGTCTTTTTAATGACCTCTTGCTTTCTTCATGTATGATGTCCTTGACATCATTCCACAACTCATCTGGTCTTCGGTCATTAATGTTCTACATGTCAAATCTGTTCTTGTGATGGTCTCTAAATTCAAGTGGGCTATACTCAAGGTCATACGTTGGCTCTCATGGTCTTGTTCTAATTTTCTTCAGTTTCAACTTGAACTTGCATATGAATAATTGATGGTCTGATTTGCAGTCGGCCCCTGGCCTGGTTCTGACTGATAATATTGAGATTTTCTATCTTCTCTTTCCACAGATGTAGTTGATTTGATTCCTGTGTATTACATCTAGTGAGGTCCATGTGTATAGTCAGTTTATGTTGATGAGAAAAGGTATTCGTAACATTCAATCACGTGACCTCCAGCATCGTTTCTATTGCCAACACCATATTTTCTGACTACCAATCCTTCTTCTTTGCTTCTAACTTTCACATCCCAATCACCAGTAATTTTCAGTGCTTCCTGATTGCATGTTTGATATGTTTGATCAATTTCAGACTGCAGAAGTTGGCAAAAATCTTCAATTTCTTCATCTTCGGCTTTAGTGGTTAGTGTGTAAATTTGAATAACAGTCGTATTAAGTGGTCTTCCTTGTAGGCATATGGATATTATCCTATCACTGACAGTGATGTACTTGAGGATAGATCTTGAAATGTTCTTTTGATTTGAATGCAACACCATTCCTCTTCTAGTTGTCATTACCAGCATAGTAGACCATATGATTCAAAATGATCAATATCTGTCCATTTCAGCTCACTAATGCCTAGCATATTGTTTATGCATTCCATTTCGTTTTAGATGACTTCCAATTTTCCTAGATTCACACTTCATACATTTCAGGTTTTGATTATTAACGGATGGCTTGCAGCTGTTTCTTCTTATTTTGAGTCATGCCACACCAGCAAATGAAGGTCCCGAAAGCTTTACTCCATCCACATCATTAAGGTTGACTCTACTTTGAGGTGGCATCTCTTTCCCAGTCGTCTTTTGAGTACGTTCCAATCTTAGGGGCTCGTCTTCCAGCACTATATCAGACAATGTTCTGCTGCTGCTCATAAGGTTTTCAGTGGCTAATTCTTTTCAGAAGTAGACTGCCAAATCCTTCTTCCTAGTCTGTCTTAGTCTGGAAGCTCAGCTGAAGCCTATCTGCCATGGGTGACCCTGCTGATCTTTGAATACCGGTGGCATAACTTCTAGTGTCACAGCAACACACAAGCCCCCAAAATACGACATATTAACAGATGTGTGAGGGGTGGCTCCGCTAGTATTTGAAATACTGGTGGCATAGTTTCCAGCATCATATCAACAGACCACCACAGTATGAAACAGTATGACAAACCGTCAGCTAGAAAAATGAAACCAGTGTTCAAAGAAATAAAACTTGAATGTCCCTTAGAGATGAGGATTGCAAAATTTTGTCAAGCTTTCTTTGGACACATCATGAGGAAAGACAATTCCCCAGGAAAGAGCATCATGTTTGGTAAAGTAGAGGGTCAGTGAAAATGAGAGTAACCCTCACAAGATGGATTGACACAATAACCATAATGGGGGCCTTAAATATGTCAAAGATCATGGAGATGGTACAGGATTGGGCAACGTTTTGTGGAGCTCATCATGAAGTTGTCATGAGTTGCAGGCAACTCAATGACTACTAATAACAACAACACAAGTAGGAAATAAAGAGACCAGTTAAGGTCCTGAAAAATTCTGGATTCAACTAGAAAATGAGTAGGCAAATTCCCGGAATTCCTCATAAAGCCATTATTGGAGAGCCAAAGACTGAGGACAAGGGTGGGGCTTAGACCAGTCAACTACAGAAATGTCTAAATTTTACAAGAAACTTCAGTAGATGCACTAGAAGTCAACCCTAGGGGATGATCAACCATGTTCTTAACAAGATATATAGTAAACTAAATGTGACAGGAATGCTATTGTGAGAGTGTTCAAACACTCTTGGTTTGAAATTACATACCCAGTTTTATCCTTCTCCTCCTCAATTGTGTTGTGTCTATTCCTAAAGTCTATATTTTTATGAGGTATATTTAAAAAAAGTGCATAAAAGGGTTTGACTGAGGAGAAAGTAAGAGCACAAGAAGAATTATTTCAATCAATATAGATAATAAAGGCTGAGAAAGAAAGAGAGGGGAAACAATCATAAACTAAATGAGAGAAATGTTAATAGTTTTGGCAAAAAAGGAGCAACTGTGTGGGATGTGAAAAATAGAAGAAATGAAAATAGGAGATTTAAGAAATGTCAGGGTTATGACAGGCTACTTTCCTTAGTACTTCTAGATCTGAGAGAAATTATAATTTCTTCTTTTAAAATTAAATTTTAGCTGTTAAAGCATTATTCTGAAATTAGATACAGTTCATAAATTGAACCATGTAGGTAATAACCTCTTTTTTGAGTACTAATTCAGGATTTTTACTTAACGCACATTTCAGATAAAAATTATTGATTTAGATGTTATTTAAAAGCCAAGTTTCACATCTGTATTGCTGATTTTGGAAAGCTACAGGAATCTTTCAAGTCAGGGGCACAAACAGCGGTCTGCTAAAACAGTGCCAAAAAGATGAAAAGAGCTCTGGAGACTTGCTGACTTCAAAGATTAAAATAACATCTTTGAATGTGGATGATTTACTCTGATAATCAAATCTATGCAGCTCTAACTTAAATTTGTCTGATGAGGAGATGTTCTTTCTGAGTATCCTACGACTCTATTTAATAATCATCCATTTCAGCTTTCAAGTTCAAAATTAAAAAAATTAGAACATGCCATTCAACCATCATTAAAATGATACCCCCCCCAAAAATAAACTGAATTCAAATGAAAGCAATTTCTATTATAGAATTAGCATACAATATTAGACATCACTTCCTTTCTGGGGGGCCATGTGATTCTACTTCTAGCTAGTGATGAAATTAATTAAGACTGAGGAAAATGTATGGGTGGATCTAACAGCAAATATGGAGTGGATTGACCTTAGAATTTAGACCTAAGGCTGTGGGGTTAATGTAAGATACTAGAAGAGAGAGGCAGAGCTAACATGGCACCCTAAACAGACACACCACGCTGTTCCTCTGCAGCAAAGAACTGAAAAACTAAGTAAAACAGATACAAACTTCAATCCTGCAACCCTAAGCATCAAATGAAGGAATAAAGAAATAGATCAAACACCGAATGGAAGAAGAAACTGAATGAAACAAACAAGGAGAGATACGGAGTAGAGACCACTTGCCACCTAGCACAGCACAGCTTTGCCATTTTAGAGTACAGCCAGAAACAACCCCAGACAGGGAGTAGAGGAGGGCAACGCTACAGACCTCTCAACAAGATTCAGAGCACCCAGTAACCAGAGAAACACACTTTCCCACCCCTCATCATTCTGTGCTATACACCACCCCCACCCCTTCCCAATGGGCAAAGCTATGCCACTCAGCTAGATAGCTACTGGCCTGTCTTCACCCCAGTTCCACCCCACCCCCACTGTCAGCTCTTGTTGTGCCATTTTTTTCCCTTTCTTGCTTTTCTTTCTCCTCCCATCTAGCTCCATTTGCCATTCCCCACCCCGTCTCAATGGGTAACGCTGTACCACTCGGCTAGAAAGCTACTAGCACACCATTACCCAGGGTATGCCTCGCCCCCACCCACTGGCTTTCACATTATTTCTCTTTTTCCTCATTCTTCCTTTTCTTTCTTCCCCCCACCTAGCTCAGTATACCACCTCTGCACCTTCTCACTGGGTCTTGCCACACGACCAGGCATAGAGGGCTACTGGCCAGCTGATGCCTTGGGTCCCTCACAGCCCCACCCACCAGCTACTGCTGTGGTATTTTTTCCCTTTCTTCCTTTTTTTCTCTCTCCCACATACTCTCTTACTCCACCTCAACCACCCTCCCACTAGGCCATGCTGCACTGCCACAGATAGATAGCCACCAGCCCACCTCTGGCCTGGGTCCACCCAGCCCTTTTTGCAGGCTACAACTGCACCATTATCCCCCTCCCCCTTTCCTCCTCTTCTTTATCTCCCTACTACCTAGCCCTGTTGGCCACCTATACTCTACCCACCAGGACACACCACACCAAAAAGAGATCAAGATAAATACTGATGGAACCAAGGAAAAAATAGACAAAATCATGAAAACACACACACACACACAAACAATTAAAACATAGCCAAAATAAAGAATGACAGAACAATAGAAGTATTCAGGAAAATAATACAAGAGTAAAACATCAAAATAAACAATTAGAAATCATTCAAAAGCAGTAACTAGAAATTCAAAAGATAAACAACAAAATTTCAGAAATAGACAACTCAATAGGAGATTTTATGAGCAAATTTGAAACAATGGAAGACAGAATCAGTGAGATTGAAGACAAATTCGTGGACATCACTTTGAGGGAAAACCAGAAAAAAAGAGTGAAGAAAACCTATGAATTATGTGGGACACAATCAAGAGCAAAAATTTGTGATCAGAGTTCCAGAACATGGGAAAAAATGGAAAACACAGAGAAGACTGTTGAAGATTTGCTGGCAGAAAACTTCCCAAGTATCATGAAAGAAGAAAAGCTGATCATCCAAGAAGCTCAATGGACACCATATTGCATAGACCTCAAAAGGAAGTCACCAAGACATACCATAATCACACTTGCGAAACCAAAGACAAAGAAAGAACCCTGAGGGCAGCTCAAGAAAAATGAAAAGTTACTTACAAAGGGGAAACAATAAGACTAAATTCTGATTAGTCAGCAGAAACAATACAGACAAGAAGGCATTGGATGACATATATAAAACCCTGAAAGAAAAAAAAAAAAAAAAAACTGCCAATCAAGAATAATACATCCTGAAAACCCCTCTCTCAAATACAGTAGTGAAATCAGGATGTTTCCAGATAAACAGAAATTAAGGGAACTTGTAAAAACCAAACCAAACTTACAAAAAATTTTAAAGGTAACCCTTCGGTTAGAGAACCAACAACATCAGACAACAACTGACAACTAGGACACAGGATGGTGTCAGCCAGATACCAGCTTGGTAAAACCCATTGCTGTTGAGTTGGTTTCAACTCATAGTGGCCCTAAAGTAAAGAGCAGAACTGCCTCATAGGGTTTCCAAAGAGTGGCTGGTGGATTTGAACCACTAATCTTTTGGTTGGCAGCCAAGCTCTTTACCATTGTGCCACCAGAGCTCCCCTAACCTAGGTAAAGAACTCTCAGTAATAAAACAAAGTTAAAACACTTAAAACAGGGAAAAAGAAACGTCAATATGTAAACAACCACAATGCCAAACCAATAAAAGGGAAGAGAAACAGCATAGATACAGAACTTTCAAACGGACAGGAAGTCAAGGAGAGATCAAGTAATAAAAGACTGGTTTAAACTTAGGAAGATACAGGTAAATTTCAAGGTAATCACAAAGTTTCTACCCATCAGAATAAAAAAAAAAAACAGAGTCTCAGTAAACACAAAATCTATAAAACGAGAGAAAATCCACAAACAAGAGGAGCTCAGTACAACAGAGTAAGAAGAACAGAGAAAACGTTAACAAAGCAAAGAAAGCACAACCATATGACAGCAATAAACTCATACCTATTGATAATCACACTGACTGAAAATGTCTTAAATGTGTCTGTAAAGAGACAGAAAGTGGCAAAATAGATTTAAAAATATGGTTCATCAATATGCTGTCTACAAGAGACACATCTTAGACACAAAAACGTAAATACATTAAAAATCAAAGGATGGAAAAAATGTATCAGTTAAACAGTAACAAAAAAAAGGCAGAAGTGGCAATATTAATTTCAGATAAAATAGACTTTAAAACAAAATCCACCGCAAAAGACAAGGAAGGACATTATATAATAATTAAAGGGACAATCCACCAAGAAGATATAACCTTAATAAATACCTACACACCCAATGACAGGTCTCCAAAACGCATAAAATAAACTCTAACAGCACTGAAAAGAGAAACTGACATTTCAACAATAATAATAGGAGACTTCAACACACCATTCTCAGTAAAGGACAGAATACCTAGAAAGAAACTGAACAAAGATACAGAAGATATAAAGGCCAAAATCAGCCAACTTCACCTCGTAGATATATATAGAACTCTCCACCCAACAGCAGCAAATTACATATTCTTTTCCAACACATATGGAACATTCTCCAGAATAGGCCACAAAACAATCCTCAATAAAATCCAAAACATCGAAATAATACAAACCATTCTCTCTGATCATGACACCATAAAAGTAGAAATCAATAACATGAAGAGCAAGAAAAAAATTAAATACATGGAAACTGAATAACACCTTCTTTAAAAAACAACTGGGTAATAGAGGAATCAAAGAGAGAATCAAAAAAATCTTAGAATAAAAAGAGAATGAAAATACATTATGCCAAAACCTTTGAGACAGCAAATCAGTGCTCAGAGGTCAATTTATAGTAAGAAATGCACACAGCGAAAAAGAAGAATGGGCCAAAATTGAAACATTAGCCCTACAACTCAAAAAAATAGAGAACAGCAAAAGAAAACCAACAGAAGAAAGGAAATAAAGGTTAGAGCAGAAATAAATGAAACAGAGAACAGAAAAACAATAGAAAGAATTAACAAAACCAAAAGTTGGTTTTTTGAAAAGATCAACAAAATCTACAAACCCTTGTCCAAATGGACAAAAGAAAAACAGAAGAGGAAGAAGATAACCGAAATAGAAATGAGATGTAGGACATTACAACACAACCAACTGAAATAAAAAGGATCTTAACGGAATACGGTGAAACACTATACTCCAACAAATTTGAAAACCTAGAGGAAATGAATAAATTTCTAGAAACACACTAACTACCTACACTAACACAAACTGAGGTAGAAAATCTCAGAATAGATTGAAGACGTAAAAAAAAAAAAAAGAAAACCCAACCAAAATAAGCCCTGGCCCAAATGGCTTCACTGGAGAATTCTACCAAATGTTCAAAGAAAAGCTCACAACAGAACTACTCAAACTATTTCAGAGCATAAAGAAGGAAGGGATACTCCCAAATTCATTGTATGAAACCAGCATAATAACCCTGATACCAAAGCCAGGCAAAGACAACACAAAAAAAGAAAACTACAGACCAGTATCTCTAATGAATACAGATGCAAAAATTCTCAACAAAATCCTGGCCAATACAATTCAGCATCAACCAAAAAAATAATACAACACAACCAAGTGAGATTTATACCAGATATGCAAGGATGGTTCAACATTAGAAAATTGATCAACATAATCTACCACATAAATAGAAAAAAAGAAAAGGATCACAAGATCATCTCAATCAGTGCAGAAAAGGCATTCAATAAAGTCCAACTCCCATCTCTAATAAAAACTTTCAATAAAATAGGAATAGAAGGGAAATGCCTCAGCATAATAAAGGACATGTATACAAAATCTATGGCCAACATCATTCTCAATGGAGGGAGGCTGAAAGAATTCCGTCTGAGAATGGGAACAAGACGAAGATGCCTTTTATCACCAACACTATTTAACATTGAGATGGAAGGTCTAGCTAGAGCAAAAAGGCAAGAAAAGGAAATAAAGGGCATCCAAACTAGAAAGGAAGAAGTAAAACTATTCCTATTCACAGATGATATGATTCTATATAGTGAGAAACCTGAAGATTCCACAAGGAAAACTAGTGGAACTAATAGATTCAGCAGATTAGCAGGCTACAATATTAATACACAAAAATCAGTTGTATTCCTATACACCAACAACAAGAACTTCGAAAAGGAAATCAGGAAAACTATACCATTTCTAACAGCCCTGAAAAAGATAAAATACTTAGGAATAACCTGTCAGGGACATAAAAAAATACATACAAAGAAAACGACAAAACACTATTGCAAGAAACCAAAAGAGACCTACATAAATGGAAAAACATACCATGCTCACGAATAGGAAGACTGACTTAACGTGAAAAGTCAATCCTACACAAAGCGATCTACAGATATTATACAATCCTGATCCAAGAACCAACAGCATTCTTTATCGAGATGGGAAAACTAATCACCAACTTTATATGGAAGGCAAAGAAGCCTGGATAAGCAACGCTTTATTGAAGAAAAAGAACAAAGTAGCAGGCCTCATGCTACCTGATCTCAGAACCTACTATAAAGTCACAGTAGTCAAAACAGCCTGGTACTTGTACGATGACTCTCTCACACACCAAAGGAACAGAATCAAGAACCCAGATGTAAATCCATCCAACTATGGTCAACTGATCTTTGACAAGTGTCCTAAGTCCATTAAATGCAGAAAAGGCAGACTTTTTAACAAACTGTACTGACAAAACTGGATGTCCATTTGTAAAAAAATGAAACAGGACCCATACCTAACACCATATACAAAAACTAATTCAAAATGAATCAAAGACCTAAATATAAAATCTAAAACAATGAAGATTATGGAGAAAAAACTAGGTGCAATGCTAGAGTTCCTAATACATGGCATAAATTCAATGCAAACCATAACTAACAATGCATAAACACCATAACATAAACTAGATAATGGGAGCTCCTGAAGATTAAACACTTATGCTCATCAAAATACTTCACCAAAAGAGTAAAAAGAAAACCTACAGACCGGGAAAAAAAATTCTTGACTACAACATATCTGACAAGAGTCTAATCTCTAAAATCTACAGAATACTTCAACACATCAATAACAAAAAGACAAATAATCCAATTAAAAAATGGGCAAATGACATGAACAGACACTTCACCGAAGAAGACATCCAGGAGGCTAACACACACTTGAGGAAATGCTCACAATTATTAGCTGTTAGAGAAATGCAAATCAAAACTACAATCAGATACCATCTCACGCTGACATTACTGGCCCTAAAAAATAATAGTAATAATAAAATAAGAAATGTTAGAGGGGTTGCAGGGAGATTGGAACTCTTATGCACTGCTGGTAGGAATGTAAAATGACACACCCACTATGGAAAATAATTTGGCTCCTCAAAAAGCTAGAAATACAAATACAACATTGTTGTTTTTAGGTGCTGTTGAGCCAGTTCTGACTCATAGCAACTCCATGTACAACAGAGCAAAATACTGCCTGGCCCTGCACCATCCTCGCAATCATTGTTATGCTTGAGTTCACTGTTACAGCCACTGTGTCATTCCACTCTTTGAGGGTCTTCTTTTTCATTGAACTTCTACTTTACCAAGTATGATATTTTCTCAAGGGACTGGTTACTCCTGATAACATGTCCAAAGTATGTGAGACAAAGTCTCACTACCCTTGCTTCTAATGAGCATTCTGGCTATACTTCTTCCAAGACGGATTTGTTTGTTCTTCTGGCAGTTTGTATATTCAGTATTCTTTGCCAACACCACAGTTCAAAGACATCAATTCTTCTTTGATCTTCCTTATTCATTGTCCAGCTTTCACATGCATATGAGGCAATTGAAAACACCATGGCTTGGGCCAGGCTCACCTTAGTTCTTAAAGTGACATCTTTGCTTTTTAACACTTTAAAGAGATCTTCTGCTGCAGATTTGCCCAGTGCAATGTGTGGTTTGATTTCAAGACTGCTGTTTCCCTGGGCATTGATTGTGGATCCAAGTAAAATGAAATCCTTGACAACTTCAATATTTTCTCCATCTATCATGATGTTGCTTATTGGTCCAATTGTGAGGATTTTTGTTTTCTTTATGTTGAGAAATACCATAAAGAAATACCACACTATCCAGAAATCCAATTCTTAGGAATATATTCTAGATAAATAAGATCTGTCACAGGAATAGACATATGTACACCCATGTTCACTGGCGCATTATTCATAATAGCAAAAAGATGGAAACAACGTAAGTGCCCATCAACAGGTGAATGCATAATCAAATTATGGTACATACATACAATGGAATATTATGCAAAGATAAAGAACAATGATGAATCTGCAAAACATCTCACTACATGGATGAATCTGGAGGCCATCATGCTCGGTGAAATAAGTCAATCACAAAATATTTTGTGAGAACTATTATAAAAACTCAAGAAAAGGTTTACACGTAGAAAAAAAATCTTTGATGGTTAAGAGGGAGGGGAAGGATGGGGATGGAAAATCACTAGATAGTAGACAAGTGTTAACTTTGTTGAAAGAAAAGACAACACAGAATATAGGGAAATTCAGCACGACTTGACCAAGTCAAACCCATAGAAGCTTTCTAAACACATCCAAACCCCTTGAGGGACTGAGTTACTGGAGCTTAGGGCTGGTGATCATGGTCTTGAGGGACATCAAAGCCAATGACATAACATAGTTCATAAAGAAAATATTCAGCATCCTACTTTGGTGAGTGGTGTCTGGGGTCTTAAAAGCTTGTGAGCAGCCACCTAAAATACAACTATTGGTCTCATCACATTCAGAGCAAAGGAAAATGAAGAAAACTGAAGATGCAAGGAAAATATCAGTCCACAGGATTAATGGATCATGTAAACCACAGCCTCCACCAGCCTGCTCTCTGAAGAAAATATGGTGCCTGGCTACCACCACCAACTGCTCTAATGGGGATCACAATAGAAGGTTCTGAAAAGAGTGGGAGGAAAATGTGGAACAAAATACAAATTTACAATAAAAGACCAGACTTATTGCTCAGACAGAGGCTGGAGGAACCCCCACAACTATGGCCCCCAGGCACCCTGCTAATTCAGAACTGAAAGCCACTCCTAAAGTCCACTTTTCAGCCACTGATTACACAGGACTATAAAACAAACAATAACACATATAAGGAACGTGCTTCTTAGTTCAATCGAGTATGTGCTATGTAGGGCCAAGATGGCAGAGTAGTCAGACCCTTCCCGTGAACCCACTTACAACAAAGATCCGATAAAACAAGGGAATCAATTACATATATGACAAGCTAGGAACCCTGAGCATCAAAGGCAAAGTTAAGAAATTGGACTGAGAAGGAGAAGGAGAGACGGTGCCAAAACAGTGAGGAGTTGTCAAGCCCATGGCAGTGCCTTGGCCCCAATTCCTCAGCACGACTGTGGCAGAACTGATGGTAGTTTTCGGGGACACAGCCACTTCAGCAAAAGAAGGCAAGCAAAGTGGTGTACCCCTGGCCCTTTGCATGTCCACAGCAGGGCTGGCCTTGGCGTTTGGGATGTGGCATCTTCAGTGAAAGAAGGCAAGCACATGACCCAAACCTAATCCCCCGGGGCGATCTCGGTGGGGACCCAGCCAGTGCACACAGGCTACACATGCCTCTGAAATCTGAGATGAAACAGCCCTTTCAGCACAAGATAAGTGGTCTTGTCTGATTTACCACACAGATCTAATAGCTCCTCCTTTTGAAAGAACTCTCTCCCATCTATCTGATCCCTTCTCCCTCTGCTCCAGCTGGCTTCATTAACTGTTGATTTCCCTGGACCTGAGATAGGTTCTGCTGCGCTCCCTGAGCCATTCCCTGGCCTTGGAGAAGGAACAAATTAACAAATGGGGGAAAAATGCTCTGCCAACTCCCCTAATCTTGACACTCAGAGAAGCAGCTCCAGCCCAGGCACAAGGGATCCACAGACTTTGTCTTTCATCCCTGCATGGATCTGGGTGGCTCCACTACACCAGATAGGATTCTGGCTTATATTGCAAGGGAAAATCTGTTTGAGGCCTGACTATAACTGTTTCAGCTGTGCAGTGGAAAGGCAGGTTTTGGACGTTTGACATCACTCTGCCTATTAAACAGGGACTTCGCCTACCCACAGCAGGGGCCTGAGGACTGGAGGCTCCAATGACACCACCTAGCTACCCACTAAAGGGCTCCAAGGATAAGTGGTGCCTTACTAGTCATTACAGGTGAAAGCATCGGGTGCCTATGGTATGGCTTCAGAGCCCACTCAGCAGAGCACTCTTCCTCACAGGCACTCGTGGGAAGGTTGTCAGTCCCCTGCCTTCCTCAAAGTGTGAAACCCTGCTGCTGCCAGAAATGTGTCCATACACCCATCACCACTGCTTCTCTAAGACAGTTGGTGAGAGCCCACACCACACACTGGATGACCAACTATCAGGACACCTGAGCTGAATCTGTACAAGAATAGTGAATGGACTGCTAGGCTCACATACCTGGTAATAGCTCTAGCCATCTGATAACAGGACATTAGTGCTTCAGAGGCTCCTATAATCAAGTTAGCTCACTCTAGTAGCCTATTTGGGTATATCAAAACAAAACAAAGCAAGAAACTAGGACACAGTGAGCAAACATAAATTAATAACATATAGATGGCTCAGAGACAACAGGCAATATAAAATCACATAAAGAAGCAGACTGCGTTTGCTTCAACAAACTCCCAAAACAAAGAATCAAGGACTCTCCCAGATGAAGATGTATTCCTGGAATTACCAGATGTAGAATACAAAAGATTAATATACAGAACTCTTCAAGACATCAGAAACAAGACCAGGCAAAATGAAGAGCAAGCCAAGGAACACATAGATAAAGCAGTGGAAGAAATTAAAAAGATTATTCAAGAACATAGTGGAAAAATTAATAACCTGCAAGAATCCATAGAAAGCAATCAGAAATTCAGAAGATTAATAATAAAATTACAGAATTAGAGGAAGTCAGAGAAGCAGAATTGAGGAAGTGGAAGGCAGAATTAGTGAGACTGAAGATAAAACACTTGGCAACAATATATTTGAAGAAAAATCAGGTCAAAGAATTTAAAAAAATGAAGAAATCCTAAGAATCATGGGGGACTCTATCAAGAAGAATAACTTGCAAGTGATTGGAATACAAGAACAGGGAGGGATAACAGAAAACACAGAGAGAGTTGTTGAAGATCTATTGGCAGAAAACTTCCCTGACATCATGAAAGATGAAAGGATATCTATCCAAGGTGCTCATTGAACTCCATACAAGGTAGATCCCAAAAGAAAGTCACCAAGACATATTATAATCAAATGTGGCGAAACCAAAGATAAAGAGAAAATTTTAAGAGCAGCCAGGAATAAGCAAAAAGTCACCTACAAAGGAGAATCAATAAGTTCGGACTACTTGGCAGAAACCATGCAGTCAAGAAGGCAATGGAAAGGCATACATAAAACACTGAAGGAGAAAAATTGTGAGATGAGAATCATATATCCACCAAACTGTCTCTCAAATATGAAGGCAAAAATAAGACATTTCCAGATAAACAGAAGCTTATGGAATTTGCAAAAACCAAACCAGAACTACAAGAAATATTAAAGGGAATTCTCTGGCTAGAAAATCAATAATATCAGATATCGGCCTAACATTAGAACACAGGACAGAGCAACCAGATATCAACCCAGATAGGGAAATCACAAAAATAAAGCAAGATTAAAAAAAAAAAAAAATGCTCAAAGTAGGGAACCAGTGCTGTCATTATGTAAAAGATGACAACGTTAAATCAATAAAGAGGGACTAAGAAATGTAGCCATAAATCTTCCATATGGAGAAGAAATCAAGGTGATACAGGGAGATATAAGTTAAGTTTAAACTTAGAAAAACACGGGTAAATATTAAGGTAACC
Organism: Loxodonta africana; assembly: GCF_030014295.1. NCBI lineage: Eukaryota > Metazoa > Chordata > Mammalia > Proboscidea > Elephantidae > Loxodonta > Loxodonta africana. The sequence goes on along the minus strand of NC_087345.1, from coordinate 60,420,950 downwards.
ACAAAGAAGACTAACAATCCTACACACCAAAATAAAAAAACAAGAAAAACATACAGACTCAACAGAAACAAAATCAACTACAATAAAAAGGGGAATACACAATTTACAAACAAAAACTACTCAGCACAAAAAAATAAGTGGAAAAATGAAACTGTCAAAAACGCACAAAAAAAGGTATCAAAACGAGAGCACTAAACTCATACCTATCTATAATCACGCTGAACGTAAATGGACTGAATGCACCAACAAACAGACAGAGAGTTGCAGAATGGATAAAAAAAAAATGGTCTGTCTATATGCTGCCTATAAGAGACACACCTTAGACTTAGAGACACAAACTAAAACTCAAAGAATGGAAAAAAAAATATATCGAGCAAACAATGAAAAAAGAGCTGGAGTGGTTATGCTAATTTCTGACAAAACAGACTTCAAAGTTAAATCCACCACAAAGGATGAGAACGAACACTATATAATGATTAAAGTGACAGTATACCAGGAGAATATTACCATATTAAATATTTACGTACCCAATGACAGGGCTAAAATACATTTAAAAAATTCTAACAGCATTGAAAAGTGAGCTAGATAGCTCCACAATAATAGTGGAAGACTTCAGCACACCACTTTCAGTGAAGGACAGAACATCCAGAAAGAAGCTCAATAAAGACATGGAAAAGCTAAATGACACAATTAACCAGCCTGACCTCACAGACATATACAGAACACTCCATCCAACAGCATCCAAGTATACTTCCTTTTCCAATGCACAAGGAACATTCCCTAGAATAGACCACATATTAGGCCATAAAGCAAGCCTTAACAGAATCCAAAATATTGGAATATTACAAAGCATTTTCTCTGACGATAAAGCCATAAAACTAGAAGTCAATAACAGAAAAATCAGGGAAAAGAAATCAAACACATGGAAACTTACAATGCTTTGCTCAAAACTGATTGCATTATAGAACAAATTAAGGAAGGAATAAAGAAATTCATAGAATCCAGCGAGAATGAAAACACTTCATAGTACAGCCTTTGGGACACAGCAAAAGCAATGATCAGAGGTCAATTTATATCAATAAGTGCACACATACAAAAAGAAGAAAGGGTGAAAATCAAAGAATTATCCTTACGACTTGAACAAATAGAAAGAGAGCAATGAAAGAAACCTTCAGGCACCAAAAGAAAGCAAATAATAAAAATTAGAGCAGAATTAAATGAAATAGAAAACAGAAAAACAATTGAAAAAGTTAACAAGACCAAAAGCTGGTTCTTTGAAGAGATTAACAAAATCAATAAACAGGCCAAAGTGACAAAAGAAACAGGAGACAAAATAAATAACCCAAATAAGAAACGAGACCGGCCATATCACAACAGACCCAACCGAATTTAAAAGAATCATAACAGAGTACTATAAAAAGTTGTACTGTAACAAATTTGAAAGTCTAGAGGAAGTGGACAAATTTCTAGAAACACACGAACTACCTAAACTAACACAGAGGCAGAACAACTAAATAAACCCATAACAAAAGAAGAGATTGAAAAGGTAATTAAAAGACTCCCCAAAAAGAAAAGCCCTGACCTTGACGGCTTCACTGGAGAATTCTACCAAACTTTCAGAGAAGAGTTAACACCACTATTACTAAAGGTGTTTCAGAGCATAGAAAAGGATGGAATAATCCCAAACTCATTCTGAGAAGCCAGCAAAACCTTGATACCAAAACCTGGTAAAGACACCACAAAAAAAAGAAAATTACAGGCTATTATCCGTCATGAACTTAGGCACAAAAATCCTCAACAAAATTCTAGTCAATAGATTTCAACAACATATCAAAAAAAATAATTCACCATGACCAAGTGGGATTCAAACCAGGTATGAAGGGATGGTTCAACATTAGAAAAACAATCAATATAATCCATCACATAAATAAAACAAAATACAAGAACCACATGATCTTATCAATTGATGCAGAAAAGGTATTTGACAAAGTCCAACACCCATTCATGATAAAAACTCAGCTAAAGAAGAACAGAAGGAAAATTCCTAAACATCATAAAGCGCATTTATACAAAGCCAATGGCCAACATCATTGTAAATGTAGAGGGACTGAGAGCATTCCCCTTGAGAACAGGAACCACGCAAGGATGCCCCTTATCACTACTCTTATTCAACATTGTGCTGGAGCGCCTAGCCAGAGCTATTGGGCTAGATAAAGAAATAAAGGGCATCCAAATTGGCAAAGAAGAAGTAAAAGTATCTCTGCACACGACATGATCTTATAAAAAGAAAAACCTAAAGAATCCTCAAAAAACTTCTGAAACTAATAGAAGAGTTTAGCAGAGTATCAGGATACAAGATAAACATACATAAATCAGTTGGATTCCTCTACGTCAACAAAGAGAGCATCAAAGAGGAAATCACCAAATCAATACCATTTACAATAGCGCCTAAGAAGATAAAATACTTAGGAATATATCTAACCAGAGATGTAAAAGACCTATACAAAGAAAACTATAAGACTCTACTGCAAGAAACCAAAAGAGACCTACATAAGTGGAAAAACATACCTTTTTGTGGATAGGAAGATTCAACATTGTAGAAATGTCTATTCTGCCCAAAGTGATCTATAGATACAATGCAATCCTGATCCAAATACCAGCGACAATTTTTAATGAGATGAAGAAACAAATCACCAACTTCATATGGAAGGGAAAGAAGTCCCAGAGAAGTAAAGCATTACTGAAAAAGAAGAACAAAGTGGAAGGCCTCACACTACCTAATTTTAGAACCTATTTTATTATACCACTCCAGTAGTCAAAACAGACTGGTACTGGTACAACAACAGATGCATAAACCAATGGAACAGGATTGAGAATCCAGACATAAATCCATCCACATATGAGCAGCTGATGTTTCTTCACAAAGGCCCAAAGTAAGTTAAATGGGGAATAGACACTCTCTTTAACAAATGGTACTGGCATAACAGGATATCCATCTGCAAAAAAACGGTACAAGATCCGTACTTCACACCATGCACAAAAACTAACTCAAAATGGATCAAAAACCTAAATATAAAATCTAAAATGATAAAGATCATAGAAGAAAAAATAGGGACAACACCAGGATCCCTAATATATGACATAAACAGTATATGAAACATTACTAGAAATGAACAAAAACCAGAAGAGAAAGTAGATAACCGGGAGCTTCTAAAAGTCAAACAACTATGCTCATCCAAAGACTTCACCAAAAGAGTAAAAAGATTACTTACAGATTGGGAAAAAGTTTTTAGCTATGACATTTCCGATCAGAGGCTGGTCTCTAAAATCTACATGTTACTGCAAAAACTCAACAACAAAAAGATAAATAACCCAATTAAAAAATGGGCAAAGGATATGAACAGACACTTCACTAAAGAAAACATTCAGGTAGCTAACAGGTACATGAGGAAATGCTCATGTTCATTAGCCATTAGAAAAATGCAAAACAAAACTACAATGAGATTCCATCTCACTTCAACAAGGCTGGCATTAATCCAAAAAACACAAAATAATAAATGTTGGAGAGGTTGTGGATAGAATGGAACACTTATACATTGCTGGTGGGAATGTAAAATGGTACAACCACTTTGGAAATTGATTTGGCACTTCCTTAAAAAACTAGAAATAGAACTACTGTACAATCCAGCAATCCCACTCCTTGGAATAGATCCTAGAGAAATAAGAACCATTACACGAACAGATATATGCACACCCATGTTCATTGCAGCACTGTTTACAATAGCAAAAAGATGGAAGAACCAAGGCACCTCTCAATGGATGAATGGATAAATAAATTATAGTATAGTCACATAATGGAATACTACGCATCAATAAAGAACAACGACCAATCTGCGAAACATTTCATAACATGGAGGAATCTGGAAGTCATTATGCTGAGTGAAATTAGTCAGTTGCAAAAGGACAAATATTGTATGAGACCACTATTATAAGAACTCAAGAAATAGTTTAAACAGAGAAGAAAATATTCTTTGATGGTTACAAGAGTGGGGAGGCAGGGAGGGCTGGAGGGTGGATTCACTAATTAGATAGTAGGCAGGAACTAATTTAGGTAAAGGGAAAGACAACACACGATACAGGAGAGGTCACCACAACTGGACTAAACCAAAAGCAGAGAAGTTCCCTGAACAAACTGAATGCTTTGAAGGCCAGCATAGCAGAGGTGGGGGCTTGGGGACCATGGTTTTATGGGACATCTAAGTCAATTGCCACAATAAAATCTATTAAGAAAACATTCTGCATCCCATTTTGGAGAGTGGCATCTGGGGTCTTAAACTCTAGAAAGTGGCCATCTAAGATGCATCAATTAGTCTCAACCCACATGGAGCAAAGGACAATGAAGAACACCAAAGACATAAGGTAGTTATGAGCCTAAGTGACAGATAGGGCTACATAAAGACTATATCAGCCCGAGACCAGAAGAACTAGATGGTGCCCGGCTACAACCAATGACTGCCATGACAGAGAACACAACAGAGAATCCCTGAAGGAGCAGGAGAACAGTGGGATGCAGATCTCAAATTCCTCATAAAAAGACCAGACTTAATGGTCTGATTGAGACTAGAAGGACCCCAGATGTCATGGTCCCAGACCATCTGTTAGCCCAAGACAGGAACCATTTCCAAAGCCAACTCTTCAGAAACTGATTGGACTGGACTATAAGATAGAAAATGATACTGGTGAGGAGTGAGCCTCTTGGATCAAGTAGACACATGAGACTATGTGGGCAGCTCCTGTCTGGAGGGGAGATGTGAAGGCTGAGGAAGACAGAAGCTGGCTGAACAGACACAGAAATCCAGGGTGGAGAGAAGGAGTGTGCTGTCTCATTAGGAGGAGAGCAACTAGGAATATATAAAAATATATATATAGCAAGGTGTGTATAAGTTTTCGTATGAGAGACTGACTTGATTTATAAACTTTCGCTTAAAGCACAATAAAAATTTAATAAAAAAAAAAGTATGTGCTAACACATTGCTGGAATTGCAACCAATGTCACAAAACAATTTGTGCATAAATTTTTGAATGAGAAACTAATTTGCACTGTAAGCTTTCAACTAAAACACAATAATAAGTAAATTAAAAAAAAAAAAAAAAGATGCTAGAAGAGAGAGTTATCACTTCACTTAACAACAGCCAAGGTCCCAGTGGGTAGGAAAAAGAATAAATGAAATGAATATATAAAAAAAATAAAATGACAAGTAAAAAATCCACAAAAATAAAATACAAATATATCAGGGATGAAGTTTTTATGCAAAAGGCAGTGGTTGTCAAGTTAGGTGAAAAATAGAGCTAAAGAACTATGTATAAAACATACCCCTAAAAGATAATGAATGTGAGAATTGAAACCATCTCTGACCACTCGATTTACTGTCTACATTAACGTGACTTTATTCTTCTGCATTGTTCATTAACATTACTTATAACCAGGGTGTTTTTGCCCAGAAGATGAAGTTGCAAATAACTGTAGGTTTCTTTCAGGAACTTTCTGAAAATTCACTTATCTAAACAATAAACTACAGGACTAGCTCTGAACAGGATAGTATCTCCCTTCTCAGAACAATCAATTTCTCAACTGGATTTATTAAATGGCTGGTTACTCAAAAATGCTTGCTGCAAAACTCTCACCTTGCTCTGTACACTAATCCTAATCTATTATTTCAAGAACTTTGTTTAATCCCAATCAATCCACCCGTGTTGAAAAACCACCTAAAAGCAGCCCACCCAAACAGTATAAATATCAAATCCCTCACCTCTTCTTTCTGTGGGACTACTTGGCCTCTGCCACGATAGGGGTCTTCCATATTACCATGAAAGTTAAGGTATAAAAAACATACCAAGAAAATTCTAACCACTTCATGAAAAATGATTTAGGACTGGTGTTTAAAGATAACAGTGCAGTTACTATGATGTAATAACACTGGATGAAGATGATAATTATAATGATTAATTATGAAACTTCATATATAGTGCTTGCTAGGTTCCAGGCAGTAATCTCAATTATTTCCATAGTTTAATATATTTAATCTTCACATGGACCCTTCGAGGCAGGCACTATTTTTATCTCTGTTTTTAAAATGAGAAAACTGAAATAACATCTCAAAATTGCCTACCTGTTAGAAAGTGGAAGGAGCCCTGGTGGTGCAGTGGTTAAAGCATGGGGCTGCTAACTGAGAGGTTGGAAGCTTGAACTCACCAGCCCCTCGTTGGGAGAAAGATATGGTGGTTGCTTCCATAAAGATTTACAGTCTTGGAAACCCTATTGGGCAGTTTTACTCTGTTTTATAGGGTGGTTATCAATTGGAATTGAATTGAAGGCAGTGGGTATTAGAAGGTGGAGCCAGAAAATATGTTGAATGGTGGTATAAAGTCAAAGGAAACTGGTATAAAATCCAGGGAAAAGAATGTGTGGAAGGGCAAAAGAAAAAAAACCAGTTACTTCAGTCTTCAGTTAAATAATTGTGCAGAGATGCATATTTGTTCAACAAATCCAAGCTCAGCAAAAGCTGAACACCACTATAAAAGGTGTCACATTAATAAACAGCAAGTTATCTTTTTTTTATAAAACAAATAACCATATTCAGCAGTTGTTAGTATTCATTTAACCTGATGTTTTGCACCTTTTATGCATTTCAATATCATTACCTAGTCAGTGAATTCCAATAACTTTGGCACCCCAACTCTAATAATACGTTCCCTTTTTTAATAAAGAATATTCTTTAAATATTTTTAACTTTTATTTGGGAGAGTTCAGATTTGCTTGTGGGAAGGGCCAAGGAGAACAGTGCCTCAGCTGGCATTTCCAAACAACAAAACAAAATGTTTGCATTTTAGTCTCCTTAAAAGAAAGAAAGAAAGAAAGAAACAGTTGCCATTGGACTGTTTCTCACTCATGGCAACCCCATGTATGTCAGAGTAGAACTGGTCTCCACGAGCTTATCAACAGTTTATTTTTCACAAACAGATTGACAGCTTTTTCTTCCCAGGCAACACTTGTTGGACTCGAACCTCAAACTTTTTGGTTGGGAGCCAATCACGTTAACTGTTTGCACTACCCAGGAGCTACTTCGGCCTCCTTAGGAGACACTTATGCGACCGTCTGTAACTGGTCACCCAATCTCTTACCTCGAGAATCGTCCTCTCCACTGTATAAAACATCCTCCATGAGTGCAGTGCGGTAAATAATTTTCACCCATCTTCTTACATATTCATGAACGTTTTATAGCCTCTTAGAATTGGTGCCCCCAGGAAACTGCTGACCTGCTTCATTCTTCACTTCAGCAATATGAGTAGCTTTAAATGTGTAAAACTAATCATTTTGTGCAAAACAGCATACTATCGAAATATTTAGGTTGTAAATGAAGCTCTCTGTGACTTTAAAAGCTTTTTGCTTTTAGAAGATAATATGGCATTTACATTAGAAAAAAACGTATATGGACATTAGTCTGACTACAGTGTACACTCCAGATGGGCAAGGCACGTATCTGCAGTAGTGATTGCTGCAGATGAAGTTCAGGAACGTTTCCCAGTAGTTTCCATGGTGTCTGATATTATGTGGAAGAGCAGTAGATCGTAACTGGCAAACTAGAAGCTGTTTTCATTTCTTATATTTCATTTTAATGAAGTTATTTGAATCAAACTTATTTTATTAGCTGGTTATGTTTATGATTACTTCCCAATAGACAAGGTTGGCTGATGCACTTTTTATTACATTATTTCGATCCAGTCAATATTCATATTTGAAATTTCAATTGTCATCTCTAATGCTCTTTGAGTTGACTAAGATATTGAACTTGCTTAAATTATCATTTAGCACCAAAAATATTTGCTGATGGAATCATTTAATCAAAAGCACATTTAAATCTAAATTATAAGATTAAGCATACTTGAGAATGTAGCCTAAATTAAGCTGAAATGAAAACCTACTTCTGTGCATATTTATATACTATGTTTTTCACATCAGAAAAAAATAGGAAACTAGTGATTTTTAATCAAGGCATTATGGCAACTCAATATGTGACTCTGCATGGGCATATTATTTGAACAAAGTTTTAAATTAGAAAATGAACATATTAAATACAATAAAATCAAATGTTGCTTTACATTAAGGACAAACAAAGGAGATGTCCTGGACTGAGATTTCTAACTATAGAGGGAAAATGAGAATAGATACAGATATAGAGAAAGAGAAAACAACCAAGATGTACAATTAGGAAGTTCCCTTGAGGAAAATAAAATAAAGTAGAACATAAACCATATATCGAGAATAACACCTCTTCATTCATTTTTTTTATGGATAAGATAAAATCATTAACAACCCACTTCCTGGTCAGTACAAACAATTAACACACTCACTGCTAATCAACAAATTGAAGGAACAAGCCCACCCAGAGACTACTCAAAAGAAAGACTTGGAGACTTACTTCTGAAATATTAGGCTTTGAACACTCTAGTTTTCTACTCTGACACACATGGATCTCCCTAGAACATTGTAATAGTTTAAAAGTTAAAGAACAGAAATTACAAAAGAAAGAAAATGACTTTGAAAGCTGGTGGCAAACAGCTAGACTATAGGGGTAATACTGAATGTAAAAAATTCTACAAATATTAACAATAATGAGAGGTGGGCTGGACAAGGCCTCTGGCTAAACTCACGTGGGAAACTGAAGCATGGCCCCTGCCCAAGCCCTTAAATCTGAAATTGTCAGGAGTACTTTACTTGCTCATTCCATTTCTCAGGACAAATGAATTTAGTAAGTGATAATACATCCCCAAGTAACAGATGGAATCTTGGTCTTTCCCAAAGGCAGGCAGCCGATTCGTGGTGTAGCCTCAGTAAACAGAGGCCAACACAATTATTATTTTCGTGGAGTTCCTGCAAAAGAGGTGGACCACACCTCTGAAAGACCCAGCTGAAGGAGCACCTTCACTTCCAAGAATGCTTCTCTGAGAGCACAGCTGGAGCTCAACCAGCTGGAGAGATATGGGAACTATGGGAAAAGTCCCTCAGGCAGGAGAGGCTGAATACCCCCTCAGACATCCAGACAGCCCTACCAGAGGCTCAACTACGAGGTTAAACCCCCAACTTGTGCCTTGTGGAATCCATGGAAACAGAATTCTGTGGTCCTGAGGAGAACCCTGGAGCAGCCACCACTATGAAGCCTGAGGAAGGCATCCATTCTGCCCCATCGCCAGGTGTTTCTGTCCTCAGAGTGCACTGGGCAAGGCCTCCCCCAAAGATTTGTCTCCTTGCTCATTCATTGCTCAGAAAAGCTCATGTTGTGCAACTAGCTGCTAAGCACTAGATGCTGCGAATAGAACGGTAAACAAGATAGATACAGACATTTTTCCTCAGAAAAGATAATTAAACCACAAGTTACAACCCAGTGTGGTAAGTGCTGTATCCCAGGTGCTAGAACTGTGCCAAAGGCATAATAAACAAACAAACAAAATAACAAAACAGACAAAAGCATTGTCAATCCAATTGATTCCAGTTGATGGAGACCCTATATGTGTCAGAGTAAAACTGTGCTCTGTAGAGTTTTCAATGGCTCTATAGGTTTTTTCTTTTTGGAAGTGGATCACAAGGCCTTTCTTAGTTCGTCTTTGTCTGGAAGCTCTGCTGAAACCTGTTCAGCATCATAGTAACACCCAAGCTTCCAATGAAAAATGTGTGGTGGGGCCATGTGGTACATTGGCCAGGAATTGAACCCCAGGTTTGATTAAATTATAAGCAGAAAGAATTACTGTAAATTATATATACCATATGATGAAAAGATGGACTTGGAAATTAAAAGGCCCAAAGAAGTAAAGCTGGAACATAAGGACATAGAAAGGTTAAAAAAAAAAAAAAAAAGCATGAAGCAGCAGGTGAATATTAACCAAAAAATCAAGAGCCCAAGAGACAGAAAGGGCCACATGAACCAGAGACCTACATCATCCTGAGACCAGAAGAACTAGTTGGTGCCCGGCCACAATCGATGACTGCCTTCACAGGGAGCACAGCAGAGGACCCCTGAGGCAGCAGGAGATCAGTGGGATGCAGACCCCAAATTCTCATAAAAAGACCAAACTTAATGGTCTACTGAGACTGGAGGAATCCCGGCGGCCATGCTCCCCAGACCTTCTGTTGACACAGGACAGGAACCATCCCCGAAGACAACTCATCAGAAATGAAAGGGACTGGTCAGTGGGTGGGAGAGAGACGCTGATGAAGAGTGAACTAATTATATCAGGTGGACACTTGAGATTGTGTTGGCAACTCTTGTCTGGAGGGGGGATGGGAGGATAGAGAGAGAGGGAAGCAGGCAAAATTGTCAAGAAAGGAGAGACTGAAAGGGCTGACTCAAGAGGGGGAGAGCAAGTGGGAGTAGGGAGTGAGATGTATGTAAACTTATATGTGACAGACTGATTGGATTTGTAAACGTTCACTTGAAGCTTAATAAAAGTTATTAAAAAAAAAAAATCCTGGAGGAGCTACATTCATATAAAAAAAAGTAAGTCTTCAAGGCAAAAAAGAATCATTAGGTTAAAAAGGGGCTCTAGAAATAATAACAGATTCAATCCACCAAGAAGTTATAGGAATTCTAAACATGGATGCACCTATTGACATAACTTCAAAAATATTAAACAAAATTGCTGAGATTATAGGGAGAAATTAATCAATCCATAGTCATTAGGACTATTTTAACAGACTTCTTTCAGTTAATGTCAAGTAAAGCAGGCCCAAGTTAATAAGAAAAACGGAAAGTTTGAACAACAAAAGTAACAATACTAATCCAATTTACCTGAATAGACCTCTGCAATGAACAGTTAGAGAAAACTGATTTTTCAGAATGTACAGAATATTCCATCCAGGTCATAAAGCATATCTCAAAAATATTAAACAAGAAAATCATGGTGATCATATAAATCATGTTCTCTGATCACAATAAAATTAAGCAAGAACTCAATTGCAGAGAGAAAAACCAAATTTGGAAATTTAGAGTAATGTAAGAGTCAGAGAAGAAATCATAATAGATATGATTTCTATTTAGAAATAAAAACTACTGGAAATATTATAAATCCATACCAGTTATAGGCAACAAAAGCAGTGCTCATTAGGAGTTTATATCAATAATGAATAAAAAAAAAATATGTCAGAGTAAATAAAAAGAGGAAAATTAGTAAAGTGATCCCAACTTAAAAAGTTACAGTAAGGAAGATAAATAACCCCCCATAATAAAGGATGGAAATAACAAAGATATGAAATTGACAACATGAAAGAGAAAATAGGCATAGCAGAAAACACTGACAAAGTTGGGTTTCTGAGAAAGCAAGTAAAGTGGACAAATTTCAAATAGGACTAAATAAACATAAGAGGACATAAACAATATTAGAAATAAAATTGAAAATATGACTACATAAATAGTAAATTTTATTAAAGTCTACTGGAACAACTTTATGCCAATAAATTTGAAAACAGATAAAATATAAATATACTAGTATTAATTCAAGAAGACTCAAGTAACTAGAGTAGGCATGTTTGTTGTTTTTGTTGTTAGGTGCTATCAAATCTGTTCTGACTCACAGTGACACTCTGTACAACAGGATGGAACACTGACTAGTCTGGGCCATTCTCACAATCCTTGTTATGCTTGAGACCATTGTTGTAGCCACTGTGTCAACTCAGCTCATTGAGGATCTTCTTCCTCTTTTTCCTGACCCTCTGCTTTACCAAGCATGATGTCCTTCCCCAGGGACTGACTGATGCTTCCTGATAACCTGTCCAAAGTGCATGAGACAAGAGTTTCAACAATCTAGCTTCTAAGAAGCCCCCTAGCTGTACTTCTTCCAAGACGTATTTCTTTGTTCTTCTGGCAGTTCATGGTATATTCAATATTCTTATGCTGGGTATTAGTCCAGCTGTAAGAATTTTTGTTTTCCTTATGTTGAGGTGTAATGCTTACTGAAGTCTTTGATCTTCATCAGTAAGTGCTGCAAATCCTCTTTGCTGTCCGCAAGCAATGTTTTGTCATCTGCATATCATAGGTGGTTAATGAGTCTTCCTTCAATCCTGATGCCACATTCTTCTTCATATAGTCCAGCTTCTCGAATTAATTTGTTTAGCACACAGATTGAATAAGTATGGTAAAAGGATACAACCCTGATGCACACTTTTCCTGATTTTAAACCACACAGTGTCTCCTTGGTCTGTTAAACCAACTGCCTCTGAACAATTAAGTGTTCTGGAATTTCCATGTGTTCCCAGTTATTTACATAGCATTATCTAAAAACATGTACTATTTTGCAGTCAAAATTCAGTCCTTTTCTTAATGCTGCTTTAATGAGCATTTTTTTTTCTCAATATTAAAAGAAAAATTTTCCTGTATCTGTTTCCCAAAAAAGGTAGTACTGGTATCAGGTAAGAAAATTTAATCTGAAAAAATAAAATATATACTAAGATGTTATATTAGTCAAAGTTTTAAGAGAAATTTTTCTAGAAAGATACTCTAAGCTTATAATTTATGATAATATCTTGTCAAAGAATTGCATTATTGAAGACCATAGCTTGAGAAAAGTGGCTTGTGAATAATGAGATTTCTCCTAAGGCGCCCAGAGCATCAGAATATCTGTGTTCCCCAAGAATGTGCGCCACTCTGTGAATGCTAATGAATTACCCTCCTTCCTCTGTCAGTGCAGGGCTTGCTAATTGTACTCTTGACACATGTACCATAGGGGCAGGGAAAGGGGCTTTACATGGGCTTAACAACATGACTGTTGCCTCAGGGGAACCTGCCTGTCGACACAACTGGTGATTGATGAATATACAACCTCTGCAACAAACCCTAAGATGCCCATATAATACGCTGTCTTGAGAAAACTATATAGCTACCTGGGGCTAAAACCTGGGGCTAGAGTGATCATATTAGTCCACTTCTATTCTGAAGAAAGAAGTGATTTGTCTGCATTGAATAGAAGGAATGTAAATCCAAATCCATAATAAGTATCTATCCAATGCAGACAAATCACTTCTTCCTTCAGAATAGAAGTGGACTAATATGGATGATAGGCCTACTGACTGCCTAACACGCTATTATAGAATCTCCCACGCTCTGCTTCCAGTGCTGCTTTCTTGGTGGTATGAGGTCTCCAACTCTCTGCATGCTTCCCTTTTTTTTCTTGAGAGATAAAAGGTGCTGAAGGGAAACTCCCATACTTTGGATCAGGGAGGTGACCTGAGGAAGGGTGGTAACATAAAATTACAATCACAAATTGGAGGACAACCACACAATACTGGGAGTCATGGCCTAACCAAGTTGATACACACATTTTTGGGGGGACATAATTGAATCCATGACAGTCTTACAACATTCTCTGAATCAATTACCAGTATTTGGTGCTTTCTTTCACATACTCAGGAAATTCAAATCCAGGATCAAGGCATAGAGCTGGGAGTAACACCTCACTTATACAGTTAATAATCTACTTGATAAATTTTTGCTTCTATTCTTCATCACCTACTAATTACCTGCATATTACCAATCAATATTTTTCCAACTTAAGTGATCATAAAAATATACTTAAAAATACACATATCCAGGCCCTGGCCAAAAAAAAAATTCTGATCAGTAGGCCTGAACTGGAACTATTTCTATTCAATATCCAAACAAGAATCTCAGGGCTTTATCTGGAGCATCTAGGATGATATTTGCTTTCCCTTTTCTTACAACATTTTTATATGTCCCATGATGTTTTTGTTTACTACTGACTCATTCTATCAGATGGGAAAATATGTTCCGCTCTCATGTTTGCCAACAATGAGTAGAGGGTTCCCTCTGAGCCCTGCTTATCATCTGTTTGTGCCCTAGTCAAATAACTGTCTCGGATCTCCTGCTGGTTGTTACCATATCGTATATTGCTTCCAAGATAAATTCCTGTTGTCTAATGAGCATTTATTTGGGGGCAGTTTGGCTGGTTCCCTGGCTTTGTCCCAATGAAATACCAAAGTTAAAATCATCACCAAGAAGTTTTATCAGGATAGTCTCATATTTCCTCTCAACCTCAGCATTTTCAATGTGGGCTCCATGCCTTCCAGGATAGAATGTCTCACCTCCAGTACCACACTGCAGCTGCCCCATTGGTTTCTGAAAGACACATTCTCTAAATAATTTCAGAAAAATGGGTACTGATGAGTGCATTCCAGTCATCATTTCTGGAGCTAAATTGATCTATCTCTGCAATTAGTAGTAGACAGACATTGAAAGAGTAACACATATCTTACTTTTTTCTTTTAAGTTGCAGGAAGCTTTGCTTCCTAAAACATAGTGTTACCAGGAAGCAAAGCTGATGTAAGCCATCGACTATAATTTTTAGCAACAAAGTACTTTCACAAAATTTTTTTCACTTATTTTCAAGAATGTCTCTTCTAGTTTTTAGTGTTGTTTTGAGTTTTCGTCTTTCTTCTCTGTCTTCATATATATTTTAGTAAAAAAAAAAAGAGGTTGGAAAAGACTGCCTCAGGAATAACCAGATGCCATTATATAACCAGAAACTGAAAGAAGACCTCACTTGTTTTCCCCCAAATATTTAGAGACACACTGTGTGAGGAAAGGAATAGGCTGATTGATTTTAGGTGTAAAAGGGGACAGTAATTATAAGGAGGCAAGTTTTACCTTAAGGAGCAAGACAACAAACTGATTTACAAAATAAAGCATTGTCCCCCACTAAAAATAATTGAGGATAAAATTAATAGCAAACACATAGCTCACCTACCCAAACTCTTCATTTCAAAGATGAGAAAACAGACAGCAAAACATTTGTAAGTTTTCCAAGAATCTAACTGAGAAAAGCAGGCAGATAGATTCTTGACTTCAGTGTCATTTACTTGAGCTTCACTTCTTGCCACAGGGATGATAGCTTTAGAATTTTTGTACTTTATAAAATTTCTAGAGACAAACTATCATGCTAAAAGAATATTTTATAAGAGATTGAAATATTTAAAAATTAGATTGATGAACAGTTGAGTACATGACAGCATCTCATCCAAAATAGCATTTTGAAGGCAGATGTATGCCTATTCCATATCCTCAAAGCCTAGCAAGAGCCTGGCACATAGCAAATGCTCAGTAAATGTATTCATTGAATGAACAAAATATACAGCTGATAACTTATTAATAGAGTTATGTAATAAATGACATCAGTAACAATAAATTATCTTCTGGTATTAAGACCATGTCTTTTTATATCACAACTTAATCTAGTTTTTTTAACAGAACAAGTAATTGGATTCACACATTGTATCTGAAACAGAATGAAAAACATTATTTTAAAACCCTGACAGAGCACCCTGAGCAAATGGTCATGACTGTAAATTTGAAAGAGTGACCTCAGTTTCAGATGAGCAAGATGATGAGTGGAGAAGAGGTGAGGCAAGGTATGAAATTCATATCCATCACCTTCAAATTCCTCCAATGATTCAAATTCAACATAGCCATTTATGAAGTGTTGAAAGAGACTTTCTAGGCCACCCAATTAAAATTACTAATATGAGAACACAATATTTCCAGCACTTCTCTGAAAATACTCATAGGTGTCTTTTTCTTATTGAAGATATCAGGAGATTACCAACTATAAAACATAATCTGAATGAGTTTTTATCAAATCCGAAAGCCTGCTACAAGGCTGTAAAACTGTATCACAACATGTTAAATAATAAAGAATGGCCTCTGGTATTATCTTTCATTCAGTGTAAGTGATAGAAACCTGTGGAAGAATTAACCATATCTTAAAGATAGTGTTAAAATTTAAAATAATTGCAATGTGCAATTAGTTTTTCACCCAGATACTATCCTGAATAAAACAGTCATTTTACTATGCTGAAGATCATTCAAAAGTGGCATTCGAAAAAGCAGCTGCAGCAGTATATCAACAGAGAACTTCCAGAAATTCAGGTCATATTCAGATGAGGACGTGGAACCAGGGATATCATTGCTGATGTCAGATGGATCCCAGCTGAAAGCAGAGAATACCAGAAGGATGTTCACCTGTGTTTTATTGACTATGCAAAGGCATTCGACTGTGTGGATCGCAATAAACTATGGACAATATTGCGAAGAATGGGAGTTCCAGAACACTTAATTGTGCTCATGAGGAACCTGTAGATAGATCAAGAGGCAGTTGTTTGGACAGAAGAAGTGGGTACTGATTGGTTTAAAGTCAGGAAGGGTGTGCATCAGGGTTGTATCCTTTCACCATAGCTATTCAATCTGTTTACTGAGCAAATAATCTGGAAATCTGGACTACATGAAGAAGAACCGGGCATCAGGATTAGAGGAAGACTCATTAACAACCTGCATTATGCAGATAACACAACCTTGCTTGCTGAAAGTGAAAAGGACTTGAAGCGTTTACTAATGAAGATCAAAGAGCACAGCCTTCAGTATGGATTACACCTCAACATAAAGAAAACAAAAATCCTCACAACTGGACCAATAAGCAACATCATGATAAACAGAGAAGACTGAAGTTGTCAAGGATTTCATTTTACTTGGATCCACAATCAACACCCACGGAAGCATCAGACAAAAGATCAAAAGATGTATTGCATTGGGTAAATCTGTTGCAAAGAACCTCTTTAAAGTGTTGAAAAGCAAAGATGTCACCTTGAAGACTAAGGCGCACCTGACCCAAACCGACTCGACAGCACCTAGCAATAACAACAACAATAACATGAATATTAGGATTATTCTAATCACATTTTTATTTCAACTCTGGACAGCATATTTTTAACAAAGATAATAACAAAACTAGAGTTGGAGGAGATATATCATGTCTGAAAACCATGTCAGATAAAAAATGGTTGATAGAACAATTGGAAAGTTCTTGGAAAAGAAAATATCTGTAGGAATATGCCATAAATCTGAACTCATTCCAGTTGCAAGAACTAAACTTATTTTTCTAGGTAACTCAGAGAACAAAATGAACTCCAGTGGAATAAAACCACCAAGAGACATACTGTTGTTTCAATAATAGAAAATTCTATGTAAAATCAAACTGTCTGATTAAGGAATTGCTTCACAGATAGCAATATTTCATCTTCTAGAAGGTTATACAAGGATGACTGCTTGATTGAAAAAACATTTCTGCATTGAGGGAGAATAGTTGAATTAAAAGTTCTCTACATTCCCTGTAAAGTCTAAGGACATGTGAGGAAGTAGCTACCCTTGGTAACACTTACTCAAAAAGAATACATTTTGATTTTGAAAACATTCAATGATTTTAGAATTTATAGTTGTTTTGAAAGAAGGTATCTATAATTTTTTTCAAGAAGGGGATTTGGAAAATATTATAGGAAGATACTACAGAAAATCCAGAGAGACTTCTGTTCTGGATGATTCCAGCTCTGTTCATATATATATATGTATATATATGTATGTATTTAATAGATTGGTAATATGAAATGAATAAATAGATAAAAGAAAAGTATCTTTACTATCAATTTAAAAATTTCAATCTTAATATGCTCAATAAGAAATATATCTCTTCATTTGTGAATATTTTCTTTATGTGACTTGTCTATTTTAGAAATGGAAATAATTCATTCCTGGAGTGACTGCAAGGCAAGCACAGAGGCCATGGAAAATTTATAAATTTAACTCCATAAAAATGTGAGCTGCTTGGAAGAAAGGCAGTATGTTTTCTAGATAGTTGGATGAGAGCCAACAACTTTTCACAGTGAAATATATTATGTTCTTTGGGATAATAAAGGATGCAAGTATTTTTTAGTGGTAATGAGACAAAAGGTGATTGACTTCAATGTCATGAACTGGTCATTTAGTTGGGCTTCAATTCTAATTATTTTGAAGAAAAATAATACAACAGAAATAATTCTTGAAGAAGACACAAAGACCATACACCAAGTTTTACCTTTGGAATTCAGACAAAGAAATAAGCCCTCCAGAGAATGAAGGAACAAGGAATAACAGCAAAAGAAGAAAATTGAAGCTGGAGGCTGAAAGGACACACTGAGCCAATTTATGAATACCAATGAATACCAATTTTGAAAATGGAACTGTCAGAAGAAACAACACGGGTTCAGTTTAGGCTGTGGAAAATTATTCTTAAATCATTTATTAAGCTAGCCTTCAAAATTATTTAAATAATTAACTTCAGAACTTGCTTTGATATTTATCTTTTTGCAATCTATTCTGGAGTCAATGTTCATTAGGTAAGTATAAGGATTCTTTCTGTATTAGAATGAACATTCAAGTATAAATAAACCATTTAATTTTAAAATATTTTGAAAATAAAAATGATATTAAGGTTGACCAAAGTCTTTTTAGTCTATAGCTAATCAATGTTTTTTATTTACTTATTTTAGTATGAAATTTGACAGGTACTACCTGAGTCAGCATAAGGGTTTTTTTCAGCTACAAGTGAGGTTGTGTAGCTGGGCTTCACAAAGCACCTGGAATTGCACAGTCATTAGGGGCAAAAATAAAAACTCTCTTAGTTGATTTCCAAAGTATAAATTCACTGCATTAGCCAGTAATTTCCATTCTCTCTCTAACTCACTCTGATGAATTCCCATGGCATTTGGAACTGTTTAATAATCTCCTGCTTCATGTTCTCCAACAATTCTGCCCCCCTCGATTGGTTGAACTGTAGGCTTAAAGTGGTTTGTGTTTTTCCTCTAACCTGTTTATACTCAACTTTTATAAGCACATAATGCAATTATTATGCAAATTGATGAAGTAAAATAGCATATAGTCACAGAGATTCTTTCTTGAAATTTAATTTTAATGCTTTGTAAGTGCTTGACAAAGATTCATTACCATCTTTTAGTTAAATTTAATAACAGTGTGAAGCTATAAAAGATAGCAGAAAATTATTTTTTAAAAGTACACAATCCTTCACTAAGTGTGCCTTATGAGTATTTAAGTTCTTGCTCTATTTTAAAGAAATTAAAACTGGAAATTAAATATGACACATTATGTGGATTATGCAAAAAATTTAGCAATGAACTCCTATTCAGCAGACTTATGCCCATAGACAGACTTTGGCTCTCCATGAAAGGATTAAGGGAAAAAATGTACATTTACATACTTTAAGTAAAACTAGAATCTTTGAAGTAAGTATATATCCTTTTTAATAATTCCCTGCTTTGATCAAAGTTGCAATACTTATCCTTATCATGTAAGATAAAAGGAATTCCTTCTGCCATCTTAGTCTCTACATTTTTGGGGCCAAATGGTCACTTGGTTTTGCTCCGCTCTTACATGTGTATTGCTATACCCTGTACTTAGAGTGAGCTCAACTTATCTTGATGCAATTAAAAAACAAAACAAAAATAAAAACAAACAAAAAAAATATACTTAGACCAGCTACTGTGAGACTCTATGGTCCTTCCCTTTTGATGGACTCTCAGTCAAGGCATATAAAATTTTCTTTCATTTTTATTTCATAAAGAGTCTTCTGGGCACTTTCAGTACCAGGCAAAATCTCACTACAGTGTCATAATTGCATAAATCCATACTCTAACCTAATTCAAAAGTTCCTTTCCCATCCAACTCAGGGCTGCAGAGAAATTCTGCTTTCAACTTCCTATCTTTATTGTCAGCTACTTAGGGAAAGAAATGCATTTTTTTCACCCTTATGTTCTCCTAGGAAACCCTGGTGGCATAGTGGTTAAGTGCTACTCTGCTAACCAAAAGGTCGTCAGTTCAAATCCACCAGGTGCTCCTCTGAAACCATACTCTGTCCTATAGGGTCTCTATGAGTCAGAATTGACTCGACTGCAATTTTTTTTTTTTAATGTTCTTCTAATCATATTGCAAGCCCCCATTACATATGTGTTTAAGTGAAGTCAATCCCCAGGAAAGGACATTTCTCTCTGAGACATATCCAGTCCTCTCTGAGGATTTCATCTGTCGATGAAGATGGAAAGTGTTACTGCCCTCCACATCATGACTCCCACTAACTTCCTCACCCTTCTCCTCCTTGCTAACAGCAACTGCAACCACTAGTAGCAACAAAGTGAAACTATTCACAAATACTAAAACACTTGGTGTCTTGGTCATCTGGTGCTCCTCTAACAGAAATACCACACAGATGGTTTTAACAAAGAGAAGTTTATTCTCTCACAGTCCAGTAGGCTAGAAGCCCAAATTCAGGATGCTGGCTCTAGGGAAATGCTTTCTCTCTCTATCGGCTCTGGAGGAAGGTCCTTGTCATCAGTCTTCCCCTGATCTGAGAGCATCTCTGTGCAGGAAACTCAGGTCCAAAGGACATGCTCTGCTCCCGGAGCGGCTTTCTTGGTGGTATGAGGTCCCCATTCTCTGCTTACTTCCCCTTCTTTTTGGCTCTTGATAGATAAAATGTGGTGCAGGCCACACCCCAGGGAAACTCCCTTTACACTGGATCAGGGAGGTGACCTGAGCAAGAGTGTTACATCCCACCCTAATTCTTTTAATGACAGGCAGAGATTATGATTTATAACACATAGGAAAATCACAAAACGGAGGACAATCGCACATGACCTAACCAAATTGACACATATTTTGAGGTGACACAATTCAATCCATTACACTTGGGTAATATAATTTTTACCAAATCTGATGATTTCACAGGTAATTAATTGACCAAAAGCATTTCCCTTTATAAAGATGACAAATGTCAAAAAATAAGCTAACTTGTTTGACAGCACTTGATAAAGTCACAGCTACCCTGTGTCTGGTTGTTAGATTTGTAGATTCCAAAATTTGAATTCACAGATTCACTAAAAATAATTCTCTTCCATGATCTGCCTAGGCCTACTACCTCTCCCTTCTCATTCAAAACGATAATGTGAAAACAAAAATATTGATGTTTAGTTGACAATGACAGATTTATTTTTGCAGAGAGCTCTTAGGAAGGAAATCAACTTGAGAAACCAAACTAAAAATAAGGAGTGGAATTGTGGAATATTCATTCATTTACTTAATCAAGGAATATAGAAAAAAAAAGAGTAGATATTTATTCAGCTCTTATCATATGTCAGGTGCTGTTGTAGGTGCCAGGTGTACAACAGTGAACAAAGCATGCTGCATTTCTGCCCTCATAGAGCATGTATTCTAGTTAGTGTGAGGGGAGGGCTGGAGAGACAGAGGAAAGAGTAAACAAGAAAATTTTAGGGTAATGGATGCCATGAAGGAATTGATATAAGGAAGACTTGCTGGGGAAATTCACTTCAAATTGGGTGTCGGAGGCAGCTTCACTGAGGAGCTGAGGCCTGAGGGTCTGGACACTCATTCTGCTCTATGGTCAAGGAGGGTGAGTGGAGAAATTGCTTGCCTGAAGTTTTTGAACTAAGTGAAAACATAGCTAGGATGTGTGCTCTTTTTTTTCTGTTCTTTTCTTTTCTTTTTTTAACCCCTGCTCTGTTTGATTCCCAGGGTAGCCTTAAGATTTGCTGTGAGAAAGAGAGCTTACCACAGGCCTTCATTTGAACAAATGGGGGTTACCTTACACTTTGGAGAAGAGCATGATCCCAAGAGATAGGTTCTTCAAACAATTCCAGTCTGATGAATAGTCCTTCCCTATCTAGAGATACTTCTATTTAAGGAATAAGAGCACTCCTTTTCTTAGCCATAACTAGTTCAAGTTCACAGATTCTTACTCTCGACATATTTTATGTCACCACAAGTACCAGCCAAGTCACCACACAATTACGATGGAATTTTCCTTTGCATTAATCATAGTTCAGTCCTCAATTCCTAATATTAGGCACTGATGTCCTTAACTGAGAGTGTAAAGGAGAATTTTCTATTCACTAACACTCTAAACATCTTATTGTAGAAGACTAAACATATTCATTCATTCTCAAGCACTTACCAAGGACCCACTGTGTGTCAGACAGCAGGAAAGGAGCTGAACATAGAGGCATAAGCAAATCTGGCAATGTTTTAACTATATATCATAGGTTGATTTTGTTTTTATTTCATAAGATAGACGTTTTTATCTTTGTCCCCAAGCCTATAACCCATAACTGGGAAGCAACATATGATTATAGGTATAAATACAGTTCTAAAAGCATAACTCTGCAAATCACATTCTGAAATTTCTCATTAGAGGTCCCTGAAACAGGATCCTGCTGTGAAACCTCTTTTAACAGGGATCAGGCTTCTTTTTTTTTTTTTTCCCAGAGTGATGAAAAAAGACAGCAATGATGATTAACATAAATGTTTATCAAAGCACCTGTATCAGCAGGAGTGTGGTTCTTGGGTTTTATGGGTTCCTTGATCCCTGCTTAGTGGCAATATTACAGTTCTAACAGTAACAGTTTCAGCAACGGTGCTGCCATGGCACCATGGGAGAAGGCAGCCATTTTTCTACATAGCCTAGGAGTTTTTTTTTAGGAGTAGTACTAGTTTCCTTTGTTTACCAATGCCCATTTTGTTTCTCCAGCCTTTCCAATACATTTACGACCAATTCTATGTGTTGGTTTCCACCTTTAGTTTTAATACCTAGAGTGATTTCCATCTTCCAAACTGGACACAGAATGATGCACACATATTGGCTCATTTAATTTTTACTCATGAACTTCTAAAATGGTTATTGTTACTAATATCATTTTACAGATGAAGAATTAGAAGCACAGAAAGATTGAGTAACTTTCCAGAGGCTACAGAGCTAATAAGTTGTGGAGTCAGAACTTGAACTTAGGCCTTCGGCCTGTAGCATCTAGGCCAAAGAAATATTCAACAAATGCAGAAATAGCATTTTTGAAATACAACAACCATTGTTATAATTAAAAAATATTGCCAAACTAGGATAAAAGATGACTTCTTAAACCAAAAAAAAAAAAAGTTAAACTTATTTTCACTGTTAGAAACAACGCTACCATGAGTGTTTGTGTGTCTATGTGCATGTGTGCATGTATGAATATTTCTTTAGGATAGATTCCCCGACGGACCAATCTGTCAAATATTATGTGAAGTTTTAGTTTATATACAGACATGCCGTAAAATAAAAAAAAAATTTATACTTCCTTTAAAATGCTGTTTTTATACACTCAACTGTGTATAACCTTGACTTTCACCCCACAATTCACCAACAGTAAGTATATGTATAAAGGTCTGTAATATGTGATGATGTCATCAACTGATGACTAAAACACCTTGTTATATTTTTGTCTTATTTAGATTTTCCTAGCTCTGTTTTCTATTTAGCATAATTCCATATCTCTATAGATCATTTGCATTTGTTTCTCTCTGATTTGCATTTTGTATCTTTGCTGCATTCCCCATTGGCTTGTTTGTCTTTTTCTTAGCAATTTTTGGATTTTTTAATGACTCTAATTTCGGTTTTTTGTATATTTTGCAAATATTTTCTCACTATAACTTGTCTTCCTGCTTTGCTTATGGAGCATCACTTTAAATGGGTTTTCTTAAAAATATTTTATGTGTTAATAATTGTCAATTCATTTTTAATATACGAAATATTCCATGGATTTATCTGTTTCAGTTAGTAATTACTTTGCCTTTACAAGAATTTTTTAAAGCTTTTATTATTTTCTCCTAATATTTTAGTTTTTAACTTCCTATATTATTTTGGAAACCATGGTGCAGTAGTGGTTAAGAGCTTCGACTGTTAACTAAAAGGTCGGCAGTTTGAATCCACCCCACGCTCTTTGGAAATGCTGTGGGGCAATTCTACCCTGTCCTGTAGGGTCGCTATGAGTCAGAATCTACTCGGCGGCAAAAGGTTTGTTTTTGTTTTGTTTTGTTTTTTATGTATTTTAGAATTATTGTCTAGGGACATTTATTGAAAAAAAAATCTTATCTCCATTGGTTTAAAATACTACCCTAATTATGTACTGAAATCTCACAAACATGGGAATACATCTCTTCCCAAAATCACTTGCTTTTGCTAATTATGAAAGTTTGTTATATGAAGATGTGTTGTGTTAATTGAGGCTTCACTGTTGGGCCTTACTTACCCTGTTTGACTTTCTTCACCACCGCTCTTTATCATTGAGGCAGGAGCCAATTCCCTCTGGATTCACTGCTGTCATTCTTCTTGAGAATTACTAAATTTTGTCAAATCCCTTTAGGGGTCCTGAAGAACCTCAAGGACACCTAGAGGTCAAACAGTCATTTAGTTAGTCATCCTTTTATTTCTGGAGCTAAATAAAGTCCAGAAATTAAAAATTAAACATTATATTAATTGGACTGAATATGTTATGCACACAAACCCAGTGTAGGTAGAATGAATGAATGGTATGACCTGTTGGCATAGCCCATAAAAGCTACAATCTTTTACATGAATCAGCCTAGGTCAGTGATCTTTAAATTATTTTGCTCTTATATATAACTTATATAACAAAGTAATTTTGACTACCCATGCAACAGTTTTCACATTTTTTAAGTTTACATAAAAAAGCTTTAAGTTTAAATAGGCTGAAAATGATATGAAATATAAATATTTCTGTTTTAAAGAAAGTTGTTAAACCACATGCTTAATATTTCAAAGAGAGTCTATTTCATGACATTTTAATGCACACAATCATTTATTTAAAACTACATAAATAAGATCGTCTCAGTTATAGAGTATACATTAATATTCTTCTTTACTAATTTTCTCTTACAGTTGCATCACAATTCTCTGCAACAAAAATTATGAATTTTTTAAATATTTTAAAGAATTTATTATTGTCTTAAAGTTCTAAGTGTTAAAAAATTGGATTAATTGTCATTACAATTGTTATTACTACACAAGAGATCAAAATAAAAAGTTTATCTTGCATGATTTGATAAATAACTATTAAAGATATATATCAAAGCCTTGCACTCTTCTTGCGTTGCAGCACTATTGGCAATATCCAAAAGGTGGAAGCAACCTAAATGCCTGTCAACAGATGAATGGATTAACAAAATGTGGAACATTCACATGATGGAATACTATTCAGTAAGTAGGATAAATGAAGTCTTGATACATGCTACAATATGAATGGAGCTGGAAGACATATGCTGAGAGAAATGAGTGAATCACAAAAAGGCAAATATTGTATGACCTCACTTATATAAAAAGACAAGAAAAGGCAAATGTATAGAGAACAAAGTTCATTAGTGGTTACCAAGGGTTGGAGGCAGAGGAGAAGAGGAGATTACAATGATGGAAATATCACATCATTTAAGGGTAGGATTACACAGTTGATTATTGTAATTGACGTCAGTAAGTTGTACACCTGTAAAAAGTTGAGTTGGCGAAAGTTGTGTGATAGATATATTTACAACGTCAAAAAAAAAAAAAAAAGGAGTAGCTGCTGAGGGTGCTTATGTACAACCAAAAACCTCGTGGGATTTGGTTTCTTGGTTTGGAGGTTTAGGTTCATGGTTTCATGGGATATCCCAGTTAATTGATTTCGTAACACGTTTAGCACCTGTGTTCTACCTCCTAGTACTTGGGGTCTTAAAAGTTTGCAAAGATCTGTCTAAGGCAGAGCAAATGGTCTTTATCTGCCTGAAACAACAGAGGAAGGAGAGACAGGAATAGGAGGAGGATATGGAATGTGTGGCTAATTGACTCCATGAACAACCGCCTGCTTTGCCATGAGACCAGAAGAACTGGATGGTGCCCAGCTACCATTACTGAACATTTTGATCAAAGATTCCATAAAAGAATCCTTATCAAAAAGGGGGAAATGTAGAACAGAATTTCAATTCTCATGGATTCCAGAGCTCCTGGAGCCATGAAGGTTGGATGCACTCCTGAAACTATTGGCCTGAGATAATCTTTAAACCTTAAACCAAAAATATTCCCTGAAGTCTTCTTAAAATGAAACAATAAAAATAGTTTAACTAGTAAAAAATGTCTGCCTTGAACTTTATGCTCTTTTAAGAACTGTCTATATGGGATCAAATTGACAACAGCAACTCAAAAGATTAGATAGGAAGTTTAGGGGGCAGTGACTTATGCTAATGGGGGAGGAACAACTTAGAAAAGGAGGTGGTAATGGTTATGCAACTCAAAGAATGTAACCAATGTCACAAAATAATATATGTAGAAACTGTTGAATTGGTGTATGTTTTGCTCCGTATATTATCAATTAAAAAAAACAAATCCAATGCCGTCGAGTCGATTCCAACTCCTAGTGACCCTACAGGACAGAGTAGAACTGCCCCATAGAGTTTCCAAGGAGCAACTGGTGGATTCGAACTGCCAGCCCTTTGGTAAGCAGCCATAGCACTTACACACAACAAAGTACATAAAGTTACATTTAAAAAAACATAAATGTCTATTTCTTTGGAAATAAATTTCTTAATGCGATGGATGAAGCTGGATTCTTACTAATTAGTTCATTACTTTAAATATCTTGTATGAATATTAATTTGCTCTAGAATAAGAAAGTTTTCAAGTTTTCTTTTTATTTTTTATTAAATGTAAAAACTGAGAACCATAAGTACATGTAAATGGAAGGCATTTTTTATAGCAATATAACTCAATTCTTAAAACTTAATTTATGTTATTTGCCAAAAATCAGATCGTGATTTTATCATGAAAAATTAAATGATCTGTAAGGTAACAATTTCATTATGTGCTCCCTCATTTCTGTGGAAGGCAAAGAATTAAAAATGACCTGACATGCAAAATGAGTTGTTTCCTAGTTATGAGATTCATTTGTGACTTCGTTTTGTGGAGATTATACCACAAAGGCTTTGACAAGCCTCATCAAATGACTTTTCATTATACTTCATCCCTTTCATCTTAAGTAGCCTTGCTTAATCCAATATACTCAGAAAAGATTGGGAAAATAGGATATCATTGACATTAACAATGTCAATGCCTTACCTTATCATGTGTTAAATATCATTTTTTTTTTTTTTTTGGTCAAAGTCTTGGAGATGCAGATTTAGCTCATTTAATTTACCAAAACTTTCCTGCATATAAATTTAGATAAGTAGAGCCAGTTCTCACTGTCTAAACAAATCAGCCAAATCAAACATATTTTCTGACATGGAAAGTCTAACTCAGATTTCAATTTACAGAATAATACATGTTCCAATGGTAACCACTGGATCTCTGAATTTTAACTCTAAGATAAATATATAGTTATGAAGGTACAGAAACTTGACATACGTGCATTGCCTGAATAAAATAAGGCACTCTTTCCTTCAATATTCTCACCATTTTCTTTGCTTTGCTCTCATGTAATCCCCCATCAGAAGGAATGTACCCTTTAACTATACCAAACGCATTGTCATCAAGTTGATTCCAACTCATAGCAACCATACAGGACAGAGTAGTACTGCCCCATAGGGTTTCCAGGGAGCAGCTGGTAGATTTGAACTGCCAACCTGTTGGTAACAGCCAAGCTCTTAACCACTGTGCCACCAGGGCTCCCCTTTAACTATAGTCAAGAGATAATAAAAGCAAAGTTAATAAACAGCATCAGTCCTGCTCTCCCACTTTACAACACATCCTTAAATCAGAATAGCTCAGATAGTCCAAAATGACCTATTTCTAGGGCCATGGTTTCCACTTAACAGACTTATCGATAAGACAGGAAAAAAAAACAAAACAAAACACAAAGCTCTAATGTGGATTTAAACCAATTTCTATCAAGTAGACTCTTTACTTATGGTGACCCCACGTGTGTCAGAGTAGAATTGCGCTCCATAGAGTTTTCAATGTCTAATTTCTCAAAAGTAGATCGCCAGGCCTTTCTTCTGAGGCACCTCCAGGTGAACTCAAACCTCCAATCTTTTGGGTAGCAGCTGAGTGTGTTAATTGTTTGCACCACCTAAGGACAAATGTGGGTTTAAATTGTCTTGATTAAAGGAGATCTCTTGGACATCATTGTTTCAGACTATTTATTTGAAAATTGGAAAAAGGTGATTAAGACAGGCGGCATAAGAAAGAAGCATTCTCAATTCTCAACACTTATACATGTTATTTTCAGCTTTAGCTTTAAAATTGTATCCATTCTGGTTTGTTAGAAGTGGTATCTCATATTTTATTTTGTATTTCCCTGATGACTAATGAACTGAACACCATTTCAAACGCTTATTGGTCATACGTATATTATCTTTGTGAAATACCTGTTCAAGTCTGTTGTACATTTTTATTGAGTTACTTTTATTTTACTGATTTGTAGAAGTCTTTCTATATTCTGTTTACAAGTTTTGGTCAGATGTATGTATTGCAAATATTTTTCTCCTACTCTGTAACTTTTCTTTCACTTTATATTTAATGGTGTCTTTTGATAAACTCAGGATGTCCTTCTTTTAAGTTAATGAAGTACAATTTATCAACTTTTTTATTTGTGTTAATGATTCTTGCATCCTATTCAAGAATTCTATTTTAATTGTGCAGAAAATAATTGGGGATCCTTAAAAAAGACTAATGCCAATGCTAATGGCCTTTATTCTAATAACTATTACCTTGTATTTCTATTTCTGTAGTGCTTTAGAGCATCACTATCCGATAGAACTTTCTGTAAGGATGGAACATTATCCAATATAGTAGCCATCAGCAACACGTGACAATTGAAAACATGACATGTGGCTAGTGCAACTGAAGAACTAAATGTTATGTTTCACTTAATTTTAATTAAAGTTAAATTTAAATAGCCATGTGGCTTGTGGCTAACATATTGGACAGCAGATTTAGAGACTCTTACATTTTTTTTTCTTGAAAAAATTGTTCATCACAGTATAGCTAAGGGGTAGAGTCTTGAATCAAAACCACGACTACCTCTTTCTAACTTTTCTTTGAAAACTATGGGGTCTATACAAAATGAAGCAAGTATCAATTTTAAAAAGAGAAGAACAAATTTTCCTAAGACACATGGAAACTAGCTGAATAACAAATAGAGTTAAAATAAGGATTAAGACAAATCACATCTTCTCTGTGAAGCCCTCGTAATGATAATAGCTCAAATTGGTTTTGACGGTTAAAACTTCATTTAAATTTATTATTTATAACCTCCAATTGTTACCTCGCTATAAATTATCTTCTTTTGAATGCTCTGAGAATCATAAATTGACTTAATTAAAAGTACTTTATACTGGTGGCAATAATTCTCTTACTCATTTATTGTTTTATATGTGTTTTTCTTATATTTCCAATCAGATTGAAAATTGTGTAAAGCTCTCTGCTGAGCTTCAGATTTCACTAATCACAAGCAGTTTTCATTTGGAAATCTCCAATGGTTCAAAGCTGGAGCCGCTTCTACCCATTGCCACCCTTTTCTGTCTTCTCCTTCTTTCATAATTCTTAACTTAGTGAACGCTCTCCGGGTAGTTACCTATATCAGAAATCTTAAACCTTGTGTCATATGCCATACTCAGTCCTGCAGTGTCGAATTCCCAAATGACTCTTGCACCTTTCCTGTCCCTCTTTGGCCTTACTGTGGTGAATCTACATGAAGGCTTAAATCCCTGTTTCTGGTTTATTATAAGATTTTCTAACTTATCTTTATGTGCTAGTCTTATATTCTTTCAATATATTCTTCACTATACTCCAAGTCTACCATTATAACTTTCAAATAAAAAACATGAATTCAACAAAATATTTCCAAAGGATACATGGCATGCCGTTTATGTGCCAGGAACCATACTAAGTACAGGAAATATAGTCCTAAGCAAATCACACAAGTTAAATCTTTTCTCATTAGCTAATCCAAATCTTTATAATGGCTCTTCATGAGCTGCCAGATTCTCCTCCTGTAAAACCAAAAGCCGACTCATATCCCTTCCCTCATCTCCCTGTACATTCTATATTCCCACCTGAAGTTGTTCTACTGCATCATGGTTTTTCATGCTTCTGGGATTTTGATTTACACTTACTTATCCCTGTCTTCCCGTACTTATATCCCTGTCTTCCCATACTTATAGCTGGGTAACAACCAACTATACTTCAAGGCTTAGTTCAACTGTCACTTCTTTTAAGATGCCAAAAGAGATAAAACTATGTCACATGGTAATAAAATTAGCAGAATTTTAATTAACCGAGGAAAGTTTAATAGGTCGAAATGTTATTTTCTTTCTTCATTAAATGATAATGAATTATTACTATCCAGTGGTACATTGTTTTCCATTAGTTGTACAGGAAATTACAGCTTTTACATTATGGGGTTGCTCTTTCAAACTGGATTTTTATGAGGAATTCATACCTTCACACAGAATTGTCTAATAATCAGTGTTTTCATATTCTGGCAAACTGACTTCAAAAAATACCAAAAGGTCACAAAAATAGACTTCAGTGTTTTTGAAATATTAGGAATTTCGCTATTAAGAGTGACTTCCGTTCAGTTTTTAATGACAAATTTTGAGAAGCTATAATAACGTGTTATCCTAAATGTTTCTTTGAAAAGAGTACCTTTTTTTGTTTAAAAATGAGAAAAATTACCATGTACACAGCAGGAACACACCTGGAAAAAAATCAAGCTGAAAGGAAAATTAGCATAAACACAATGTTCCATTTCATTTGAGAGCTTTTATTGATTGAAGGAAAATGCAAAGAAAGAAAAACAGAAGGAAATGACATGGTTGCCTTAGTTACAACTATCATCTTACATGATTACCTGCCCCTGGTGTCTGCTGCTACATTTAAGAACTTAAGGGCAGTGAGGAAAGACACAGCAAAGAAGGTATAATGTTACATTCAATATAAATGACCTACTCTTTGTTTTTTTTTTTTTTTTACTATTACCTAATTAACTAACTTCATTAAAAATACTAATTTAAAGACTTAGATATTAATGGCATATTACTCACTAACACATTATTGCTTTAAAATTAATTTTCTAATTTTCCAATTTCCAGCCATTAGAGAATATCACTAATCCTCTTTCATTCACTAATTCAACAAGTTTTAGTGTTTCTATTACACAAGATACTCAGCTAGGTTCTAAAGATAGCGTAGAAAACATATGCAATTCATCACACTTAAAGAAATCCAAGTCTAGTAATAGAGATACACAAATAAATCAACAGTTGCAATACATTATGATAAGCATTGTTAAAGCTTTTAATTATAGAATATTAATACTGCAGTATATTTAATTATAGAATATTAATACTGCAGGGTGTCTTTTATGTGTGCCCCATTGTACTAGGTTACATGTATTATTTTCTTTCGTATTATTGACAACCTTTTGAGATACCTGTTATTTCCAATGTCCAGAGGAGAAACTAATCCTGAAAAAGGCTAAATATTTTGCACAAAGACACACAAGCATGAAGAAGCAGAGCCAGGACAAAATGCCATGCCTGTCCTATCTGATTTCAGAGACTGTGTGTTTTGTATGACAGAGGAAAGACATAGAGCCTAAAACGGAGGTCAATCAGGTGAGCCTGGAAAAGAAGTCAGATAAATAGTCATATTAGAAAACATGAGGTTATCATGCAATTGGAAAACTACGACTGTTTTATGAAGTCTTTAAGATGAGGACTGTCACAAAATGGAAACAGGAAAGAGAGCAGAGGGAGTTAACCATAAATGGATTTATATGCCATTGTTTTATTATTACACTATCCTGGATATAACTGGCCCTCAGTAAAAGCTGATTTAACTGGGGAGAGGGTTTAAACCAGTTTGATGAGAGAATATACCATTTCTTTAAAATAACTTTTTTCATATTTACTTCTTTTGTATTTGTGTCTTAACTACCTAGAACTACCATCCACAATACCACAAACAGGTGGCTGTAAAGAATAGAAATTTATTTTCTCACAGTTCAGGAGACTAGAAATCCAAATTCAGGGGGTGACATCTATCTCAGCTTCTAGTAGCTTTCAGCTATCCTTGGAGTTCCTAGGCTTGTAAATTTTTTAACTCACCTATATCCAAAGTCTATCTTCCTTTATATCCAAAGTCTATCTTCCTCTTTCCCACGTATGTTTGTGAGTGTGTATGTGTGTATGTGTGTGTGTGTCTGCGCCTATTCTATTCTTTCTATAAATAAGAAGTGATTAGGTTTAGGACCCACCCTTCATGCGACAAAACAAAACCCCCTGTATCCAAATGGGTCATATATAAAAACACCCATTGCCGTCAAGTCGATTCTGACTCATAGTGACCCTATAGGACAGAGTAGAATTACCCCATAGAGTTTCCGAGGAACAGCTTTTAGATTCAAACTACCGACCTTTTGGTTAGCAGTCTTAGCTCTTAACCACTGCACCACCAAGGCTCCAGGTCATATATGCAGGTACGAAACTAGTTGCTGTCCGAGTAGACTCTGACTCACAGAAAAATCATGTGTGTCAGAGTAGAGCTGTTTTCCACAGGATTTTCAATGGCTGATTATTTTTGGAAGTAGATCGACAGAGCTTTCTTCCAAGGCACCTCTGGGATGAATTGGGACCTCCAATCTTTATTCAGCAATGGAACGCCTTAACTGTTGTTATCACCCAGGGAATCCACTTACAAGTACAGGGGTTAGAATTTCAAAACACATTTTGGGGGGCACGATTAAAGCAATAACAGTATCCACATGTAATTCTTTTAGCTGTAATTTCCCAGCTTTACCATATTATACCGTATTTAGTACATACTTTTCTTGTTGGCTTTAGTTATGTTTAAGTCCGTGGTCACTTTGTCAACTGGAAACTACTGACTAACCATTGTACATTTTATTTGCTGGATATGAATCTCACAAAGTTATATTTATTAAATTATCAATTTCTAAACATGAAATGTTTTCTATTGAAAAGACAATGTGTTTGCAATTCTTCTGAAATGAAATAGAGATATTCTTTTTTGTTCTGAATCATTTCTTCATGATTTTATTTGGTGAATATGAAGATAGTTTCCTTTAAAAAATGAAAATTGTTTGTTTCCAAATCCCAAGACAAGAATTAAGTATTTTTCAGCCCAGGATTTTGCTAACCTTCTCCTTAATATGTTATCAACTATAAAGAAAAGAAACTATTTAATACTGTTAAAACTCTAAGTTCTTATTTCCTTGGTAATGTTTTCTTTAGCTATCTAGCCATCATTTAGCTTTTCTTAAGAGACTCTGCCAATTTTCTAAGTAACTGAGTCTCTGGAACAGCAGAGGGAGCTCACAGTGTATCCTTTTGAGCATTGCTGTTACATATTCTTTACTTCTGGTGCTCAGTGACAGGGTTATAAAACAAAAAGGTTTATTTTCCCAAGGGCATTTGTGTAAATTATCCAATGGCAAATATAATTTGTGAAATACATTTGATAGCCATAAGATGGAAAGGATAATAAATTCCATAATCTCACTACATATACGTTCATAAAGTTCAGTTTTGAACTTTAAGCTCGAGCCATTTACGAGTGATATCCTTATTTCAGATTCCTGTGCCTGACACCTTTTTCCTGAACTCCAGATTCTGATATAGATTCGGTATCTCTTCTCTGATGCTTAGTAGACCTCTCACGTGGTCCACAAGTAACTTTCCCTTTCTGCAAATATGCCTCCTCACAATGCTCTCCACCCCTGCTGAGGACACCACCTTCCTTATAGTTGCATAGGCTAGAGACCTTGGAGCCATCTTAACTTAGCCCATTCTCTTAAATCTTCTATCTAACCCATCACGTCATTCTGTCAGTTCTTGCAAAATATTTCCAAATCCAGTCACTTCCTAACACCTCCAAGCTACCACCCACCATCATCTCTGGCTTTTTCCTTTGTTCCTTTCCCTGACCCTTACCTGCTGAGTCAATTCTCAGGAGGGTGGCTTTTTAAAACAAAAGCTGTGCTGTGCCACTCCTTTCTTTAAAACGTTACTGTGCCTCCCCCATTTTGCTGAGATAAAAGCCAAAGTCTTTCTAGTAGTCTATTAAAAAAAAAAAAACACTTGCCATCAAGTCAGACTCAAGGTGACTCCATGTGTGTCAGTGCGGGGTTGTGCTCCATAGGGTTTTTAATGGCTGGCTTTTCAGAAATAGATTGCCAGGACTTTCTTCTAAGACACCTCTGGGTGAACTTGAACCTCCAATGTTTCAAGTTATCAGCCAAACATTTAACCATCTGTGACACCCTAAGAGCCTATTCGGCGGATTTATCTCTCCTTTTCTGGTAGCCTCTGTGGCCATATCTCTTACTACTCTCCCTCCCTAGCTTTCCTGTTGCTGCTCCAGCATCTTTACTGTTCATCCAGGTGCACTCCTAATTTAGGGCCTTTGCATTTAAACTCCCTTTGTCTGGAAAGGATTTCTCCCAAAGATCTGCATGACTAACTCCAGTAACTCTTCTGTTCTTAGCTGAAATGTGACCTTCTCAAGGAGACAGGCCCTTAGCAACCCACAGAATTGTAACCCACTCACCTCTGCCCTCTCAATCTCTATTACCCTACTCTACTATTTTTTACACAGCTCATATTGCCGTTTAACTCTTCCGTATTTTAGTTATTCATTATATTCAGTCTCCCTGCTAAGTTGTAAGTGCCACAGGGCAAAGTTTTACTTTTTTTTTTTTTTTTTTTTTAAGCCCTGATGTAGCTCAAGGAACTAAAACAATTCCTGAAACACAGTAGATGCTAAAAAATTGTGGTTGAGTAAAAATGCAAACAATAAACATTTTATTATCTTAAATGGCAATATACTGCTATATTTTCTTAATATTTTGCTATAATTAGTTATTTGTTTGACCTAATATACCAAGATTTTAACTTCAGAACTAGTCTGTGGAGAATTACTGATTGTATGTATTTGTCTCTACATGTATCTAATAAAGAAGGCTTGGTGGCACAATGGTTAAGCATTCAGCTGCTAGCCAAAATGTTGATGGACCAAAACCACCCAGTTGCTCTGCAGGAGAAGAGACCGGCTGATTTGCTGCTGTAAATATTTCAGTCTAGGAAATGCTATGGGACAATTGTACTCTGTCACATTTGGTTTCTATACATCAAAAATCGACTTGACGGCACCTGACAGTAACAATGTCTAATAAAGTATAATAGGCATTCAATACAAGGAAGCTGATTTATAGCATAATGCATTTTGAGCTGAAAGGGTCAAAGCATTGTAATATTTTTCTATAAAGACAGTGCTAGTTTCTCATATGAAAGATTTTATGATTAAAAACAATTAGATCTATATGTAACACTTCTTCCAGTTTCCATAAAATAATAATGTTAATGTATTATGTAAATTAGATGAGCCTCTGCAATGTCTAAGCTGGTATTTTGTACTAATAGTTATCTGACTGTCTACTGAAAAATCATTAATCTTAACAGTTGCAGTGACTTAAGACCTTATGTATACTGAGGTTAAAACACTGTTTTTTAATCAATGTTGTAGGTTATAATAAATATATGAGGAAATCTGAGGAGAGAGCCTTGCTATATGAAAACCTGTCCTGGATACTGACACATGAAAGAAGTAAATTTCTCACTCTATAATTACTGAACTGGAAAGAGGGGTGCCGTTTTTTATGGGATTTCAGTCTACCCTAGAAATTGACTGAAAGGCATCTAACAACAGCAACATACCCCTACGAGTCCTTGGGTGGTGCAAATGATTACTGTACTCAGCTGCTAACTAAAAAGCCTGGTGATCTATTTCCAAAAATTTAGCCATTGAAAACCCTATACAAAAGACAATCTTTTTAACAAATGGTGCTGGCATAACTGGATATTCACCTGCAAAAAAATGAAACAAGACCCATACATCACTCCATGCACAAAAACAAGCTCAAAATGGATCAAAACCCTAAATATAAAATCTAAAACAATAAAGATCATGGAAGAAAAAATAGGGACAATGTTAGAAGCCCTAATACATGGCATAAACAGCATACAAAACTCTATTAAGAATGCAGAAGAAAAACTAGATAACTGGGAGCTCCTAGAAATCAAACACCTATACTCATCCAAAGACTTCACCAAAAGAGTAAAAAGCCTACCTACAGACTAGGAAAAAGTTTTTAGCTATGACATTTCCAATCAGCGCTTGATCTCTAAAATCTATATAATACTGCAAAAACTCAACTACAAAAAGACAAATAACCCAATTAAAAAATGGGCAAAAGATATGAATAGGCACTTCACTAAAGAAGACATTCAGGTAGCTAACAGATACATGAGGAAATGTTCATGATCATTAGCCATTAGAGAAATGCAGATCAAAACTACAATGAGATTCCATCTCACTCCAACATGGCTGGCATTAATTCAAAAAACACAAAAGAATAAATGTTGGAGAGGCTGTGGAGAGATTGGAACACTTCTACACTGCTGGTGGGAATGTCAAATGGTACAACCACTTTGGAAATCGATTTGCTGCTTCCCTAAAAAGCTAGAAATAGAACTACCATACCATCCAGCAATCCCACTCCTCGGAATATATCCTAGAGAAATAAGAGTCTTTACATGAACAGATATACGCACACGTAAGTTTATTGCAGCACTGTTTACAATAGCAAAAAGCTAGAAGCAACCAAGGTGCCCATCAAAGGAAGAATGGATAAATAAGTTATGGTATATTCACACAATGGAATACTACACATCAATAAAGAACAGTGAGGAATCTGTGAAACATTTCATACATGGAGGAACCTGTAAGGCATTGTGCTGAGTGAAATTAGTCAGTTGCAAAAGGACAAGTATTGTATAAGGCCACTATTATAAGAACTTGAGAAATAGTTTAAACTGAGAAGAAAACATTCTTTTGTGGTTACAATGGGGAGAGGGAGGGGGTTGAAAGAGGGGTATTCACTAATTAGATAGTAGATAAGAATTACTTTAGGTGAAGGAAAAGACAACACACAATACAGGGAAGGTCAGCAGATCTGGACTAAACCAAAAGCAAAGAAGTTTCTTGAATAAACTGAATTCTTCAAAGGCCAGCGTAGCAGGGGCAGGGGTTTGGGGATCATGGTTTCAGGGGACATCTAAGTCAATTGGCATAATAAAATCTATTAAGAAAACATTCTGCCTCCCACTTTGAAGAGTGGCGTCTGGGTTCTTAAACGTTAGCAAGCGGCCATCTAAGATACGTCAATGAGTCTCAACCCACCTGGATCAAAGGAGAATGAACAACACCAAGGACACAAGGTAATTAGGAGCCCAAGAGACAGAAAGGGCCACATGAGCCAGAGACAACATCATCCTGAGACCAGAAGAACTAGATGGTGCCCAGCTACAACTGATGACTGTCCTGACAGGGAACACAACAGAGAACCCCTGATGGAGCAGGAGAGCAGTGGGATGCAGACCGAAAATTCTCATCAAAAGACCAGACTGAATGGTCTGACTGAGACTAGAAGGACCCTGGTGGTCATGGCCCCCAGACCTTCTGTTGGCCCAGGACAGGAACCATTCCCAAAGCCAACTCTTCAGACATGGATTGGACTGGACAATGGGTCAGAGAGGGATGCTGGTGAGGAGCGAGCTTCTTGGATCAGGTGGACACTTGAGACTATGTTGACATCTCCTGCCTGGAGGGGAGATGAGAGTGTAGAAGGGGTTAAAAGCTGGCGAAATGGATATGAAAAGAGAGAGTGGAGGGAGGGAGCAGGCCATGTCATTAGGGGGAGAGTAACTGGGAGTATGTAGCAAGGTGTTTATAAGTTTTTATGTGAGAGACTGACTTAATTTGTAAGTTTTCACTTAAAGCACAACAAAATTATATACAAAAAAAGAAAACTCTATACAAACAGTTCTACTCTGAGACACATGGGCTCTTCATGAGTCCAAATCAACTAAAAGTCAACTAGTTTGCTTTTAACGTACCACTAACAAACACAAAATATCTACAATTATTAAGTAGCTGTTCTCCCTGACATTATCGCACCCTCAAGGCAGAATTGGAATTCTCTGCCCCCACTCAAATATCTACTTTTGTTCTCCAGAGAATTTGACATTTGATGGTAAATATTTGTTCATATATCTCTCTCCCTCTTAAAATTCAACTCTTAAAGGGCAAGAATTAAACCTTTCCATCCTCGGAGTCTTAGTTCCACATGAAGTATCCAGAACAGTGTAAGTCCTAAATAAATATTTATTGCTATGTTGAAGTAATAAATGAGTGTGCTATATTAAGGTAATAAATGAGTGAATGAATCAATAACTTCAGAGATAACCCATACATCAATCATTCATCTCAGCAGCACTTCCTTTATTAAAATATTAGGTACTCAAATCTTTTAAAACTATAATATGCATGGCATTTCCTTTCTTTTTCATCCCCCTCTTCTCTAGTCACATTGACATGTGAACTTGTTCCAGCTACATGAATCAGTTAAATTGCAATATTAACCTTTTAGAGAGACAGTATCAACATTCCTGTGGAAAAAAAAAAAATCAGAGCAAAGTAAAACAAAACTAAAATAGACCATCTATTCAAGCCACCAACCAACCAATCCACCACCACCATCAATAATAACAAAACAGAAATCCTGCACTGATGTATATTGGTGAAAACCATGCATTTTAGAATCCCAATAATCATATTGCAAATTCTGAAGTTTTTCCAACATTCATCTATTCAAATAAAGGTGAAATTTTCCAAAAAAATTCTTTAATACTGAACACAAGAGGATGTGATAGAATACAAACTTTAATAAAAGGTGCTTTATTCAAAATGCAAATTGTCTCCTTTAGTCACACATGAGAGACGCTTTCAATTTTTATTGGAAGCACAGAGTAGTTGTTATGGTAAAGACTCAGCCTTGAAAAGGTCAATTGTTATTGTGTACATGGAAACCTTAATAAAATTGCATTGCTCATTCATTGGTAGGGGTTCATTAGTTATATTTGCAAGGCTACTTAATAGTTTTCACACATATCACACAGTTCAAGTGCACACAATACAAAGCAATTACACAGAAGTAGAAATTTGACAGAGAAGAAAAGATAAAATTCAGTAATGCCTGCCTTTGTCTTCTAAAAATAATGTAATGTTGGCCCAAAACATCATCTTCTACCTAATAAATTACTCTGTAATGGAAAATAAAGTTTTAGAAGAGCAAAAAGAAAACATGATATACCAAGAATTAGAACAAGCAATTAAAAAACACTGCACAACAGCCACTACCAAATTAGATGGTCTCAGAATATGGTAAACCACAGAAAAGTTGCATCAAAACAAAAGAACTGTAAGGTAATAGAAATATGGAGTAAGAAGGTAAGTGAGGAAACAATTTGATTTTTTTTTCTATGCTATGCTTTGAATATTAAGTTTTTTTTAATTGTCAATTGTCCTTTTTAAAAATTATGTAATATTTTTCAATTTCTTCTTTTCAAAAGTCATCTCTAATATTTAGAGTTCCAACAATCTAGGTCATTTCATAGCAAGGTATAACATAATTTAGCAATTAGATACCTTTTTATTACCACTTTTTTCCAAATGCCCACTTTGCCTTGCTGCTTGCCAGCATTCCATTGGGCTGCATTATTTCAGTGCAAAAGCTCCTGTTCACTTGGCTTGTTATGAAAGGGAATATTTACAGGTGCACCTTTCTTAGATAGCATGTCTTCTATGAAATTCACATTTAGAAAAATGGTTTTGTAAATCTGCAGAGCTATTGTGTATGTACAAATTTCAATTTTGCTTGAAAAACAGATTTAAGCAAAAAGGATTAGACGTTTATCCATGTCATACAGTAAACTCTTGAGTTTCTATGGCATTATGACAAGCCAACAGTGTCAATAATCCAAAACTTATTTCTACATATTACTGAACAGATTATGTACTGTAATTCCATAACAGATATAATTTCTGTTCAGTGAAATCAAGTGAAGACACAGCACAATTTCCATATGATTTCACTCCCTTGGGCATTAAAATAATAAACATCAAATGTTGTCCCTCTGATTATTTGTTTGGTATAATTATTGTATCATCAATACCTGCACTTGATTTATTCATCTCCTGTTTATATTTTTTCATAGCTGTCTTTTTTCTCAACAGAGGTGTAGTACTATAAAATACAAGAAGCATCATCCAGTTTACCTTAACGTTTTTCACAGCAATTTCAAAGGATCTTATCCTATTACATAATTCGTTGTATATTAACATTGAATCTTTACTCCTTTCTCCTTGGAGAATTCAAAATAAATGTATTTCTTAAATGATATTCTGGGAGACTATCAATCCAGACATGATGCAGTAGTTTTTCCCCAGTACACTCTGCTGAGTGCAGCTATACCCCCCAGAAATAACACTAAGCCAGCTCCGTATATTACTATTCTGACAACATCAAATGAAAAAGTGCAAGATTCAAACCTCCAGTGACTCATCCAGTAAAAAGAGTGTCCCGTTAATGTTGTCAACATCTCCACAGCAATTGCTTCTTCATCGTAGGAAATGGAAATTCAAAGTATGACTATAAAAAAGGACAGAAGCCTTAGATTCCTTTCCAAAGTGGATACACTGATTCTAATGCATTTTTTGTTTCATTACAATATTAATTTTATAAAACTCTTTTTCTTATCTCATCCACTTTTTTTTTTTTAATATTTTGACTGCTTCTCAGGAAACTCAAAATTCATTTTTTTAATCATCTCATCTTTATATCATTTCATGGAATTTGTATTTTATTTAATTTCATGTCAAAAATCTCTCAAAACAATTCTTCCATTTCCTATGAAAAATGTTTAATATTTTTCTGCCTTTGTTCCTTTGGGCTATGTGTGAACGTGTATCTGTGTGTGTGTGTGTGTTTACTTATCTTTGCACTATGAAACTTCCTCAAGTCTTAGAATTAGATTCTCAAATCATTTAGTATGTTTTCTTGGATTTACCTCATGTTATAGTTACTAACATTTTATATATTCATTGCAAGTTTATTTTCATACTATGAAGAGACATTCCACTTGACTGTTGATGTAATTCTCTCAAGTATTAATTTTATTACTTTCATATGGTTCTTAGTCTTGAGAACTGTAGAACAAATCTTCCAAGATCATGTGATACCTTTGTTATTGTCTTTTTTTTTTTTTCTATTTGGTGCACAAACCCTAACTTGGGACATATCCTTTGTTATTCTTTCTAAACTTGACATTTATCACAACAGAGAAGGTCTATAAAATGTATTTTAAGTTTTATTCAGGTCCCTAATGCTAACACTGATGGATATTTCACTTGTTTTAAAATAATCTCTTTTGATTTCAGACAGATGCATTTAGACACGTGTATTATATCACCTACTCAGCTCCTGCTGGCTTGGTTTTCATGTCCTCTTGCTTTAGTGTTCAGCTGACCTCTAATGTCACCACCGCATGTGACAAAAAGAATCTTTAAGGAGCTCCTCTCCAAGATGATCCCAACTCTTCTGCTTGCCAGTAGCATTCACTCTTCATAGCCTCACTCAGTTTTGTATCATGCCATTTATTTTGATACAGAAGCTGTACAGTGTTGGTGCAGTAATCAAAACTCATTTTATTCAAAAATAACAATTTTGTTAAACTTAATGTAAATCCTAAATTAGTCCTAAATTTTCCTAATCAATGTATGTGTGTGAATACCATAGAGTAGATCAGAAACCACAAAGGATTCAATTTAGCCTTTGAATTGTTTTTTAAAGGCAGAAATGAGTTGTGCATTTTGTTCTTTTAATATAAAAATATTATAAAATAATAATAAGTATTATAGAGTCTCTATGTGGCCTAAATGGTTAAGCTCTCAACTACTAGCTGACAGGTTGGCAGTTCAAACCCACCCAGAGGCACCTGGGAAGACAGGCCTTGCAATCAACTTCCAAAAGGTCACAGCTTTGAAAACCCTATGGAGCAGTTCTACTCTGCACACATGTGCAGTCTCCACGAACTGGAATTGACTCACTGGTAAATACCAAAAACAATGTAAGTATCATGTAGAGTCTCCTAACAAATTTTATTTACTGACTTGTTAAGACTTTTAAGGGCTTTGGGAGGGGTACTTAATCACTCAACTCTCTTCCTTTCCAGATTCTGCACCAACTGAGAATAGACAGAAGGTAGTGGTGGAAATTTCTTAACAGTATTTATTATGGGTAAAGTTGGATGAATGGACATATCATTGGCTCGAGGTCAAATGCATATTTGTACTGTTGCCTTTTCACTGAATAAAATTTCTCCAATTAGGCAGAGAGCAAGGAGCCATATCTTCGGGTCTCCTTTGCAGGTGGGTGGGAAGTGGGGAAGCCCTCAACCTGTGATATGGAAGTCTCACTGAGAACACACAGCATTTGTCTCTCAGGGAGCTCTCAGGAAAAACAAGCAGGAGACATACTACATTAGCATCAAACCAACGGCTTTTAGTCTCTCAGTAATACTAGGCACTCTTCATCCCATGGGGAGCCCAGGAGTGTTCTTTCAATACGGACTCTTCTGGAGAGTGAAGTGGAAGTCCACTCTCCTCTCTAGAAATACGAGCAGAAGGATTGTAAGTATTTTTTTCCTAACATATAATTCTCCAAATCATCTTTCGGTATATTTAATATTTTGGTCTCATTTTGAGGTTACTTTTATAAAGACCAAGAAACTCTCGGAAGAGAGCATTCTGCCAATAGGAAGGAAGCCATGAAGAGCTCCTGGCTACCGGTACCTAGAATGGTACCCTGTGACATCTTCCACTTCCTTAGTGATTCTCAGCCTTCATTGCTTTGGCTCTATCTCAAATATTATCTCTTTTAGAGAACAATACATCTCCCTGTTTGACACATGTATGCTCTATTGTATCTCATATCAGAAGAGGGAATCATTGTATGATGACTTTGTATATTTCATAATTTATATATTTGAATGTTGTCTTACTTTTCAACTGTTTGCCTTATTTCCGAAGACTTGAGGCAATGGTTTAGTTTATTTACAGTGGAGTTTTATTTATAATGTCATTACATAAGTAGTAAATCATTGACAACTAAATTGTATTGAGTTGCTTGACTTTAATGGAAGAAATGTAAAATGGTTTAAATTTAAAGGTTATCATAATGTGTGCTGTTATCTTAATACATATACTTTGGTTTTATAAACAGTTGGGCAAACTTAAACAAAATTCTTCAAATGCATAAACGTTTTCCAGCTGGGTAACTGTTTGTATTCCTACTCCAAATGATGGAGTCTACCTCATTTTAAGCTATCAAAAATTTGCTCTTTACCACAAAAAGACAAACAATCCAATTAAAAAATGGGCAAAGGCTATTAACAGGTAGTTCACCAAAGAAGACATTCAGGCAGCTAACAACCACATGAGGAAATGCTCGCAATCACTAACCATTAGAGAAATGGAAATCGAAACTACAATGAGATCCCATCTCACTCTGACATTACTGGCACTAATCAAAAAAAAACAGAAAATAACAAACGTGGGAGATCAAAACTCTTATGCACTGCTGGTGGGAATGCAAAATGGTACAACCATTTTGGAAAACGATATGGTGTTACCTTAAAAAGCTAGAAATAGAAATACCATATAATCCAGCAATCCTACTGCTAGGAATATATCCTACAGAAACAAGAGCCGTCACATGAATAGACATATACACACCCGTATTCATTGCAGCATTATTCACAATAGCAAAAAATGGAAGCAGCCTAAGTGCCCATCAACAGATGAATGGATAAACTATGGTACATACACACAATGGAATGCTACGCAACAATAAAGAAAAATGATGAATCTGCAAAACATCTCACAACATGGATGAATCTGGAAGACATTATGCTGAATGAAATAAGTCAATAACAAAAGGACAAATACTATATGAAAACTTTACACACAGAAAGAAACAACCTTCACTCTCCAGGAGAGTCCATATTGAAAGAACGCTCGTAGGCTCCCAGTGGAATGAGTGACTAGTATTACTGAGAGACTAAAAGTCATTTGTTTGATGCTAATGTGGCCTGTCTCTTGCTTGTTCTCCCTGAGAGCTGTCTTCTGACAAATGTGTGTTCTCCTCAGTGAGACTTCCATATCATAGGCTAAGGGCTTCCCCACTCTCCCACACACCTGAAAAGGAAGTCCAAAGATTTGGCTTCTTGCTTGATGCCTAATTGGAGAAATTTTATTCAGTGAGAAGAGAACAATACAAATATGCGTTTTGGCCTTGAGCCAATCTTAAGGGGTTGGAAGGGTAAAATACTAACTAGACAACAGATAAATGATACCTTTGGTAAAGGGTAAGACAGTACACAATACTGGGGAAGTCAGCACAATTGACCAAGGCAAAGTCACAGAAGCTTCACAGACACATCCAAACTCCCTGAGGGACCCAGCTACTGGGATAAGGGCTGGAGACCATGATCTCAGTGGACACCTAGCTCAACTGGCATAAAATAGTTTATAAAGAAAATTTTCTACATTCAACTTTGGTGAGTCTCGTCTGGGGTCTTAAAAGCTTGTGAGTAAGTGACCACCTAAGATAAGTCTACTGGTCCCACCCCACCTGGAGAAAGGTAAAATGAAGAAAACCAAAGACACAAGGGAAAGATTAGTCCAAAGGAATAATGGACCACAATTACTACATCCTTCACCAGATTGAGTCCAGTACAACTAGAAGGTACCCAGATACCACCACAGACTATTCTGACAGAGATCACAATACAGGGTCTCAGACAGAGCTGGAGAAAATTTTGTATAACAAAATTCAAACTCACAAAAAAAAAAAAGAGCAGATTTACTGGTCTGACAGAGACTGGAGAAATCCCAAGGGCATGGTCCCTGGACACCTTTTTCAACCACTACTGGCC
Source organism: Loxodonta africana (assembly GCF_030014295.1). Classification (NCBI taxonomy): domain Eukaryota; kingdom Metazoa; phylum Chordata; class Mammalia; order Proboscidea; family Elephantidae; genus Loxodonta; species Loxodonta africana. Next base: position 60,376,281 of record NC_087345.1, on the reverse strand, counting down.
ACTCCTGAGGTTCACCCTTCAGCCAAATATTAGACAAGTCTATAAAATAAACAATAACACATGTAGTTCAACCATGTATATGAGATGAAATGGGTGCACCAGCTCAGAGGCAATGATGAGAAGCCAGGAGGGGACAAGAAAGCTAGTAATGGGGAACTCAGGGTTGAGAAGCAGAGACTGTTGACAGGTTGTGGGTTGGCAACAAATGCCACAAAACAATATATGTATTAATTGTTTAATGAGAAACTAATTTGCTTTGTTAACTTTTACCTAAGGTATAAAATAATAATAATAATAATAATAATTTGCTCTTTACCAACTGATAAACTCAAAGGCACTCAGATTAGAGGACCAAAAATACTTTGAGATATGAAGTAGGAAAGAAAAAATTCACACATTAATATATTCTTGTTTCCAGGGCTAAATGTTACCTAAGGAATGAATAAATTCTAATAAAAATAAATTTATTCAATGTTTTTGTGATTTACAATGCTGATAGTTACATGCACTACTAAAAATTGCACTGTAATTTAATACTGACATATAAAGGAAAAATATGCCACTCATTCAATGTCATAATTATCATTTAATTTTAAAATTCTAACAAAGATCAGTGGCTCAGTTTGTGTACATTTAACATCTTTTAACTTGACTCAATGTAGATTGTCTTTTTATCTTATTCATTCCCTACACTCAAGGAGCCCTGATGGCACAGTGGTTAAGAGCTCAGCTGCTAACTGAAAGGTCAGCAATTCCAACCCACCAGCTGCATCTGGGGAGAAAGATGTGGCAGTCTGCTTCCATAAAAATGAGAACCTTAGAAACGTCCTACGGAGTAGTTCTAGTCTGTCCTATAGGGTCACTATAAGTTAGAATCATCTTAATGGCAGTGGGTTGTTTTTTTTTGATCCCTGCACTCACTATTACTGTACAAATATGTTATGTTTTGCCTTTGGGCATAGTTTAATGATAAAATGCTGAACTATAAAGGTAAAATGCCCCCATATTAACTAGATTATGTGGTCTAGACAAAATGCTCTGCACCTGTTGTTCTTCAAATACCTACAGGCAAGCATACCTTAAGCAAATCCCACTTAAATGACATTCAGATCTTATCCTATCAGCATTTTGTAAGCAGTGAACCAAAAGCACAAAAGAAATCTAACACAGTAGAACAACTGCAAAGTTAGATTTAAGTGTATTATGTTACTATAAAATGACGTCTAATTTTGGTATTAAGGTTATATTAATAGTTGCTCAGATCCTTATAAAGACATATTTTGTTTTTTAAACAGGCTTGCATTTCATAGAACTTATGAAATTTTCTTGTTCACGGTCTCTTTATCATTATATTCCCAGCAAGGATTATGTTTCATGTATGAAACATCGGAATGTTATACGGCTTTGCCTCCAGTGATGCCACTGACTGATCAAAGATGCCTCCAACCTAGAAATGCTAATTCTTCTTTATGGCCCCTGAATCATTTAATACATTTTATTGAAAACGTATTTCATATTTTTACCAATATTTATGTTAGTTATAATACTTGTTGTTTAGCTATCTCTGTTGTATATCCCTAGAGTGCAGGTTTCTTTTCTAAGTACAAAGGTTTGTAAGTTTTGTGTGTCATGTGATCCAAGAATGAAACTTATCTGTTATGTCAGTGTCAAAACGCATCAGGGACTTCAAATGTGGGAAACATTTAGAATTCTATATCCTGATATAACTTGTATTTCAGCACTGAAAATCAATTTATGAATCACAAAATGTAAAGAACAAATTGATTCTGTATAAACAACTTTGGACAAACATCTTAGGTACATGGACCTTTGGCCAGAATCATACAGTTATGGCCAAAGCTTGAACTCATTTATATGTCATTGAACTCTGGGCTTCTTCCCTAGTAATCCTAGTATCACCTGCAAATACTCGTGCAATAATTCCATTGGAAAAAAAATCTGCAGAGTATTTTGCCAGCCCACACATTTCAGGACTGCTGCTATTACATAAGACTCCTTTGCTGAATTAGAAAAAGAAGCCCACTCTGGGAAGATGAATTAGAAAAAAGGCATAGTTTTCCTCAGGACTAAAGTAACCTTGCACCAAGAAGCATGTTGAGAGGAGCTTCTGCTGATTTTTCATCCCCCAAACACTCCTTTTGCTGAGGACCCTTCCGCTGGGTACAACATGCACAACGGTGCATGCTGGCCCTGCACATACTTTTTCTAAATCCTTTTATTTATTTATTTTTTTAAACAAAGCGGTAAGGAAAAAAAACTTGGTGATATACAGAAGTGCTGGTTTAGGTAAATATCCTTATCGTTATGTTTGCTACTTACTGTTTTCTTTAAAACTTTATCTAAGTATAATTTCTTTTTAGCCTTGTGCGTTTGGACTAATGGTAATTTTCATGAGACACTGACAACAAGCTATGAAAGCTAGTTGTTATGGATTGAATTGCATCCCCCAAAAGATGTGCATCACTTTGACTAGGCTATGATTCCCAGTATTGTGTGATCATCCACCATTTTGCCACCTGAAGTGATTTTTCTTATGTGTTGTAAATCCTACCTCTGTGATGTTAATGAGGCAGGATTAGAGGCAGTTATATTAATGACACAGTACTCAATCTACAAAATTAGGTTATGTCTTGAATTGATCTCTTTTGAGATATAAAAGAGAGAAGTGAGCAGAGAGACATGGGCACCTCATACCACCAAGAAAGTAGTGCCAGGAGCAAAGCACATCCTTTGGGTTTTGGGGTCCCTGTACAGAGAAGCTCCTAGACCAGAGAAAGATTGATGACAAGGACCTTCTTCCAGAGCTGACAGAGAGAGAAACCTTCCCCTGGAGCCAGTGCCCTGAATTCAGACTTCTAGCCTCCTAAACTGTGAGCGAATAAATTTCTCTTTGTTAAAGCCATCCACTTGTGATATTTCTGTTATAGCAGCACTAGATAACTAGGACAGCTTGTATTTACAACCACTGTTACAAAACAAGTGTGGTGTTAATACATGTGCTTATATATTGTTACTGAAAAATTTGCATAATCTCAAAGATCCTGTATGAACAAAAGAAAATACTGGTTAAAACTTTCAAATTTCAAAGAAAATGTATTTATTTATTATGAGTGCCAGGATATGAATATAATATTTCCTTCTATACTATCCAAAAGGATAGAATCCATTCCAGTGCTCTTAATATCGATAATCTACTGATCAAAATTACCTTTAAGCAATTTGTGTTTTTCAACTCTTGCAACCGCGTGTTTAACCACTGCACCACCAGGGTTCCTCCAATCATATCAGAGAAGCATAATTCCAATGCATGCAGTATAATGTCATAGGTTACACAGTCAGGTGGCCTAGATTCAAATCTTTGCTCAACAGTTCACAAACTGCAACTTTGGAGCTTGTGAACTACCAGAAGCACAGAAATGGACTCGAATAGGTAAAACCTATTCTAAACTATTTTTTTTTCTTTCTGATTTTTCTCTATAAGAGATTCTTAAGTCTTCCCAAGATCTCTCATTTTGCCTAAGTGGGGCTGTAGTCAGATATAACTGAGATTCTCAAGCATTTAAGGAAATTACACATCCATCAAGATTCTTTTAAGTTTTTGTCATCAGGTTATTAAAATATCTTATGCTTCAATCTTCATTTGTAAAGCAGATCAAAAACCATACCCATCTCATAGAGTTACAATTACCAGATGCTTTACAAATATGTTTGGTACTAAATAATAAGCACTCAATATATACTAGTCTTTGAATTTCACAGAATTATTGTCTTTAGAAAAGGTAATTCTAAAATGGCTGCAGCCATGTATCGACAGGAAATTTCTAGGAGTTCAAGCCAGATACAGAAGAGAACAGTGAACAAGGGATATCATTGCTGATGTCAGATGGATCTTGGCCGCATGCAGAGAACACTAGAAAACTGTTTACCTGCATTTTATTGACTACACAAAAGTAGTCTACTGTGTGGATAATAGCAAATTAAGAACAACATTATGAAGAATGGGGATTCTATAACACCTACCTGTGCTCATGCAAAAACTGTACGTGGATCTAGAGACAGTCATTCGAATAGAACAAGGGTATACTGAGTGTTTTAAAAATGGAAATGGTGTATGACAGGATTGTATCCTTTTACCTTATTCGATCTGTGTGCTAAACAAATAATCCGAGAAGCTGGACTTTATAAAGAAGTATAGTGCATCAGGACTGGTGAAAGACTCATTAACAACCTGCAACAAGATGGCACAACCTTGCTTGATGAAAGTGAACACTGCTTAAGTACTTACTGATAAAGGTCAAAGACCACAGCCTTCAGTATGAATTACACCCGAACACAGAGATAACAAAAATCCTTACAACTGTGCCATTAAACAGCATCATGATAATTGGAGAAGAAATTGAAGTTGTCAAAGATTTCATTCTACATGGATCAATAATCAATGCCTATGGAAGCAGTAGTCAGGAGATCAAACCACCTATTGCACTGGGGGAAATCTGCTACAAAAGACTTCTTTCAAGTGTTAAAACCAAAGATGTCTGTTTGAAGGCTAAGGTGTGCCTGACCCAAGCCATTATTTTTTCAGTTGCCTCATATGCATGTGAAACCTGGACACTGAAAAGGAAGATGGAAAGAGAATTGGTGCATTGAAATGTATTGCTGGTGAAGAGTACTGAATCTCTCGTGGGCTACCAGAAGTGCTTACTTTGAGGAGATATAGCCAAAATGCTCCTTAGAAGTGAGGATGGCAAGATTTCTTCTTGATTACTTTGGACACATTATCTTGAAATACTAATTGCTACAAAAGGACATCATATTTGCTGTGGTAGAGGCTTTTTTTTTTTTAGAGGTTCAGAGAAAAATCCTCCATGAGCTGGATTGACAAGGTGGCTGCAACAATGGGCTCAAACATACCAAATATTGTGAGGATGGCTCACGACCGGGCAAGATTTTATTCTTTATACATGAGGTCACCATGAGTCAGAGCCCACTTGACAGTACCTAACAACAAACAATTTCACAGAAATTCTAAAACTTGAAAAGGTGTTTCTTGATGTGATAGTACAAATCAAGTTTACAATTAAAGATGAAAATCTAAGTGATGTCATCTTGACCTTATACAACAGGAAAGGAGATGGTCATATTTTACAATTTGCTCTTAGGAATTTTAATACAATAACAAAATCAGAATAAGTGATACAGATATACTTAGCATTTCCGAAGGAAAAGCCACTAAAGAAGGAAAAAGAAAAAAAAAAGGAAATGATAAATGGGCATCTGGAAGAAGAAAAATATTGTGTTGTTATTATTAGATTCCTTTTAAAAATACCAGGTTTGTGTGCTACCTTCTCAGGGCCCACACACTTTGAGTGTTAAGAGGAGGAGTTGTTAGCACTAAAGTAATTATAACAAGGGTGTAAGTTTCTGTAGGTGGGAGACAACCATTTCTAAGGAGAGAGTGGCTTTTTTTTTTTAACTCTTAAAATAATATTTTACTGAACTTAGAGATTTAGGTTAAAGTTTTCCACGTGAAGCACAGGACTGACTGAAAAAAAATATACTTCATATTTGCAAACTGGTGAATCTTTCTGTTAATTAGAGACTGGTAAACGAAGAATATCAGACAAATGAATTTATCCTGTGAGGCATATACTAGTCAGAATCTAGATTGTTTCTCTGGTACGGAACTCTCCTGAATGTTAGCATTTGCCTTTGGTGATTTACTTACCTGATATTTTTATTGTAATAAAATGTTAATAAGAATACTCTAAAAAAAAAAAAAAAAAAAAAGCTTGCTATTGAGTTGATTCCGACTCATAATAACCCTATGGGACAGAGTAGAACTGCCCCGATAGGATTTCCAAGGAGCAGCTGGTGGATTTGAACTGCTTACCTTCTGGTTAGCAGCTTAGCTCTTAACCACTACATTACCAGGGCTCTAAGAATAGTCTAGCACCTTTAATACAAAGATTTGAAAACTATATACATAACTTCTTAAGAGAATATAAAATAAATGTTTTCATCACTGTTTGTAAACAAATGCTCCTAACCTTTTTTTTTTTTGAACTGGAGGGTAAGTCCAACAATTTGGACACCATAGTGTCTGCGATTCTCTAACTTGTGTGATGTGCTCCCTTAGTTGCATTCCCTGGGTAAAGAACTGTAGTTTCATGATTTGAAAATTTCTCATCAGTTTCTCATCAGAACTGGAGAGTTCCATACCACAGAAACTATCTAGATTCTGTGTAAGGGCACCACTTTTAAAACACATTCAAACTGACATATTTTGTTAATAATGCTAATATCCACTGAAATTTATGTGACGCCAGAGTTATTTAGTAATGCTCAACAAAGTTAGTTCCTTTTGGGCAACTCTGAGAATCTGTTCCACTTGTGCCTTTCCCCAAGTTTCCGGTGGTTGCTGGCAATCCTTGGTGTTCTTTGGTTTGCAGATGCATCACTCCAATCTCTGCCTCTGTCACCACATGATGTTCTTCCATGTGTCTTCCTGTGTCTTTTCTTACAAGGTATTAGTCATATTAGGTTAGGGTCCACTCTGATTACTGCATCTTAACTCAATTACATTTGCAACCACCCTATTTCCAAATAATGTCACTTTTGTAGGTACCCAGGGTTAGGACTACAACATATCTTTTGGGGGACACAATTCAAACCATAATAATGTTGTGTCTTGCCCTTTGTGCAAACAGGTCACCTAGAGAAATGGAGAAGTTAGAGGCTAACCCTGGCTCCTTCTCCAACTCTTCACCTTGCGCTCTCTCCTCAAGAAAAGCAAACTTTAACACTTTCAGAGTGAGACAGGCTAGTAGAACTAGCCTATAGTGTGGGAAGTCATAGACTTTGTTCTTAATCACCTACTTTATTATATTAGAAATCTGTACTTTTATTTGACTATTCTAACTTGAAGTTCAGAAAAACTTAATCAACAGCTTAAAAAGATACAGGAGCTGAGATAATAACACAGGATTTATGGACAAAAGAGGGCTAGAAGGAGGCATACCCAAAATGAGGAGAGAGAAGGTCCAGGAGAGATTCGCCAGTCTGGTACTATATTTCCCAGACCCTACCTCAAATCTTGCATATAAGTAAAATTAGGAGGACACACATACACACACACACACACATACAAAAAAAAATAGGAAAGCTTATTAACTGAACAGTGGTGGGAGAAATCAGAACAGACCCTACTAGAAACACTTTCAAGTGCTCATGCTCTTGATCAGAGTGCACAGTGTTGTACCAACTCAGGAGCATCAATCGCCTTGTTCAGAGTTGTGCTTTAGGAGTTGACCCTGACATTGAACACAAGGAAATGAAGCCCCCTGGAGATAAACAAAACCAGCCTTTACAGCATATCTAATGTCAGAGTAACTGAAGGACAAGAATGGGCTGGCACCATAAGGCTTTAGAAAGCAAAGGGGCCCCAGAGCCTAATTCTTGGATGGCATATCTCTCTGGGGACAGGTCTTGTGTAACCAAAACCCCAAAATCAAAGCCATTGCTGTGGAGTTCATTCTGACTCATAGTGGCCCTATAGTAAGGGACTCATAATACTGGAGGCAGACTGCAAGGGAGGTTTTAACATTGAAAACTGCCCCAGAACTTGCAGACTTAAGACAGGGGCTGCACTAGTTTCATATTGCTACAGTAACAATATGAAAGAGGGTCAGCGAAAAAGAGAAAGACCTTCAGTGAGATGGAATGACACAGTAGCTGCAACAACGGGCTCACGCATAAGGATTCTGAGGATGGTACAGGACTGGGAAGGGTTTCATTCTGTTGTACATAGGGTCACTATGAGTCAGAAACAACTCAACAGCATCTAACAACACAACAACACTGTAACAAATTACCACAAACTTAGTGGCTTTAAACAACATAAATTTATTATTTTACAGTACTGGAGGTCAGAAGTCCAACATGGGTTGGCAGGGCTTCCGGAAAAGCTAGGGTAGAATTTGTTTCTTTGAGTCTGCCAACTTCTGCCTTCATTCCTTGACTTTGGTCCCTGTTCTCCGTCTATAGACAGGTAAATTCTGTCCAGTAGAAGTTCAATTGACTTCCCTCTCTTACTGAAAAGAAACCCAGTTTTGCTTCCGTTTGGAAAAGCATGTCAATACTCTTGATTTATAGATGTGTCTGTTCTTTGGTTTCTCCTTTGAGCTCTTTTTTCTATCTTAAAAACCGAAAACCAACCTGTTGCCACTGAGTCAATTCCAGCTCATAGTGGCCCTATAGGTCAGAGCAGAGCTGCCTCATAGGGTTTCCAAGGAGTAGCTAATGGATTCAAACAGCCAACCATTTTTGGTTAGCAGCTTGCTATTCTTTTAAATAAAATGATTAACACATTTTCATTTATTGTGTCTTAGTTTTGTCTTAGTTACCCAGTGCTACCATAACAAAAAAAATCTCAAATCAGTGAGTGGTTTTAAATAACAGAAATTTACTTTCACTCTGTCTTGTGGCTGAAAGTCCAAATCAGGGCCTTGGCTACATTGATTCTTTCTGTGGGCCTATCTTCTAGTTTCTGGTCACTGCTGACTATCTTTCATATTCCTTTTCTTGTATATGATCCTCACATAGAGTCTGTTTTCCCTGTGTATATGTCTCTGTGTCTATTTTGTTCTTTTATAAGACACCATTCAAAAATGATTCAGTTTAAGACCTACCCTACTCTGGTAAAAACCTTATTAACATAACAAAAGAAAACCCTTATTTTCAACCAGGGTCATATTTATAGGTACAGGGGTTAAGACTTCGGCATAGCATTTTGGAAGAGACAGTTTGATCCATAGTGATCTTTATGTGATTCAATGATTTCACTTTGTTTCAAAAATGATCTTTTAATGTTTGCCACCAACATGGAATAATTTATTGTCTAAAAATGATCCAAAATAAAACATCCTCATAAAATTAGTAGAATGGGAAAAGAATAAACTAGTGGAAGATAGATTGGGCAAAATTAAAGCTCTACTGTCACTCAGAGTATACAGGAGGGTCAAGAAAACAAAGACCTGGGCTGAAGTCACCCATAAGCTGTGCTTCTCTAGCAAAGCAAGTTACATGGCTCTATCAAGTGAATGCATTGGGTACCTTAGTGGAAGACCTGCAAAACTGTTACAAGGTTATTTTTTAAAGATATTCTATTCATAATTCTCAGACAGATATAAAATAAACATGGGACATATACTTTAATTAATTAATAATGAACCAGTAATTTGTTTCAGCAAGTTCAAAAGAGAACTCAGTACCAGCTAATATAAATGGGTAAGATATACTGAAGTAAATTTACACACAGATACAGTCAATCCCCGGGGCAATAATCAATTGCATTCTAATGGCCACAATTTATATTCTTATGGGCAGTCACTTACATTATTATGTTTTCTACAATTTACTTACAGCTTGAAGATGGAAAGGTAGAAATAATTGGGAAAGGTGCACTAGACAAAATAGTGAGTAATCCTTTTTTTTTTTTTTTTTTGCCCATTTTAAAGTTTTCACAATTTTCTAAGACATTACAATGTGCCGTAAGATAAGTACATTTGGTAAAAGTACTTCTGATCCCATGTCACTACTATTACATGGCACTCTATTACGTTGCAACAGAAAGAAAGGCTTTCCTTCAACTTCTCACATTGTATCTTTAGTGAAATAGCTCTTCTCTTTTTATTTTCAGCCCCTTTTTTTCCCTAGGTTTCAGTTACAAGTCCATGGAGGTAGGCCCAATCTAGTCAAGATGACTTGAAAACACCTCTCCTTGCTACATTTGACTGTCATCTTTTATCCAAGACACCGCACACTCACTCTTTGTTCCCTTGAAATGGAATCTGATTCCACAAACAAATTGGTCTCTGTGGACATGCCTAATCATGCCTAGGTAGAAGGGCAAATGCTATTTAGTTTGCCAAGATGGCAGTCTATTGCACAAAGAAGAATCCAGTACCTATAATAATAATAAAACATATGAGATATTATCAGAAATTAGAATGTATAGAGAGTATAAGACTCAAGTTACTTGTGTGAGGAAAAAGTATGTGTGAAGATTAGATGTGATGCCTAAATTTCCTTTTTAATCTAGGCAAAAAAAAAAAAAAAAAAACTATATGGTCTACTTATTTACTTGCATAAAAAATATCAGCTGCCATTTAGCAATCCTCACCCATATGCTAGGCTCTCTGCTATAAATTGCTACATGCATTATGTTTAATGTTGGCATGGTCATAGAAGAAAAATATTATTATTCACATTTTATAGATGAAGAAGCCAATGGATCAAAGGAGCTAATAGAATTGCACAAAATCACTGTTAGTAAGTAGTGGATTATAGGTTGTATGATTCAAAAGCCCATACACTTTCATTCACACTCTTTAGTAATAAAGAGTACAGAATAAATCCTTCTGCTTTCCAACTAGCAGAGTAGAAAATGATTACTAGTATTCTTGATAGAATCTAGAAGGTGCTGTACTTGATTACTGGAATGGATTTTGACCAACAGAGTTTGCCGACAGATAACATGTTGCATGAGGGAGAAAGACAGGAATCAAAGATAACATCATTTTTTTAACGTTAGCACCTGAAATAATAAAGTTACTATTATTTACCTAGGAAGGCTGCAGAATTAGATATGGGAGCAGAAGGAATATCAGTGGCTCTATTTTACAAATGTTAAGATTTGAATGCCACCCAAGTATAGAAATTGATGTTATGAGACATGTCTCATGGGTCTCTCGTGTTCAGCATATTTAGGGATAAACAGCTAATTTGCTCTGAACTACCTTTTCAAGAATATTTATATAAGCAAATAGCAGTGTAAGATAGAGATACATCATTGTCCAGAGCAGATTTACTTATAACACAGGTGTGATGGTTAAGGTCGCGTGTCAACTTGGCTGAGCATGATTCCCAGTGGTCTGGCAGTTATAACGTAGTTTGGCACTATGTAATCATCTCCATGATGAAATCTGATATAATGTAATCGCCTCCATGATGAGATCTGCTATGAGTAGCCAATCTGTTGAAAGACAGTTTCCTTGGAAGTGTGGCTTGAATCCAATATATATATATATAGACTTTTTGGGAAACCTCACTGGCTTTTGCTCTGCTCTGGCTCCTGCATTCAGCTCATCATCACCTGACCTCCTGTTCTTGGGTCTTGAGCTAGCAACCTGCCATCTTACGTGCCAATCTTGTATTCATCAGCCTCCCAGCCGGTGAGCCAGTAGCCTGAATCTTGGGTTTGTCAGGCCCTGCAGCTAAGTGAGTAAGAAGAAGCCTCCAGCCTGACACTTGACCTACAGGACTTAGAGCTTATCAGCCTCTACAACCACGTAATCCATTTCCTTGATATAAATTTTCCCCTCTCTCTCTCTTTCTATATATATATATATATACACACACACATACATACATACACACATACACATACATATATACATGCATATTGTATATATTACTGGGTTATGTATATATATGTATATGTGTGTATATATGTATGTACATATATATTTTTTGACTTTTGAGAACTTGTCTTAATTTTCTTCAGCTTCAACTTGAACTTGAATATGAGCAGTTGAAGGTTTGTTCCAAGGCCAGTCCCTGGCCTTGTTCTCAGTGATGATATTGACGTTTTCCATCATCTCTTTCCACAGGTGTAGTCAATTTGATTCCTGTGCTTTCCATCTGGTGAGGACCATGTATATAGTCGCTGTTTATGTTGTCAAAAAAAAGTATTTGCAATGAAGAAGTCATTGATCTTGCAAAATTCTATCACTTGAGCTCCAGCATCGTTTCTGCCACCAAAGTCATATTTTCCAACTACCAATCCTTCTTCTTTGTTCCCAAGTTTTGCATTCCAATCAACAGTAATTATCAGTGCATCTTGACTGCATGTTTGATAAATTTCAGTCTGCAGAAGTTGGTAAAAATCTTCAATTTCCTCATCTTTGACATTAGTGGTTGGTGCATAAATTTGAATAACAGTCATATTAACTGGTTATCTTCGTAGGCATACAATTATTCTATCACTGACAGCTTTGTACTTCAGAATAGATCTTGAAATGTTCTTTTTGACGATGAATGGGACACCATTCCTCTTCAATTTGTCATGCCTGGCATAGTAGACTATATGATTGTCTGATTCAAAATGGCCAATATGTGACTGTGTATAATTATAAGGAAAAAATATATATACGGGCAGACAAAAAGAGATGTCTGCATGGATTTGTAACAAAGATGATAATGATACCCACCAAATTTTTAAAATGGTTGCCTAAGGAAAATAAATTAATTTTTATTTCATTTAAATTATGTTTAAATAAAAACAAAAAGTGGACATGTGGGCGATTTTTATTGTTATTTGATATGAAAGAAATGACAACAGGGTTTAGGGCATAACCATCATATCTTAGTCACAGCAACCTCAGCATAGAATGATATTAATAAATCATAAAAAAAAAAAATCATACCTTCCTGAAAATCTCCCCTTTTTGAAAACCTAGCAGAGTGACCAGGTGTTTGTGAGTATATGTGTGTATATATAGCAAACATATGATAAGAAGATGATTTCTCATTTACAGAATGATATTTTCTTGCATCTTCTCTCATTCTAGTTGCTTTTGGTATGTTTTTCTTCCAAAGGCCTAAGTGGATGACTGCTGCTCCTGTTCACACTCAGAAAATGTTAAGATTCTTCCTGAGCCTCCAACACTATCCTTGCTGCCTCTACATGCCACTGCCATTGCTGATGTTGTATAACTCCTGGAATCACCAAAGTGGTGCTTTGGTCTCCGGAGTCCTCAGGACTCTACCTTTATGCTACGCTCTAGTTTGTAAGCGAGGAAAATGCTTCTTTCCTCTTTTAAGTTACATTCTTCTAGAGCTAAACATTTTTTTAATAATTCTTACTGTGCTTTAAGTGAAAGTTTACAAATCAAGTCAGTCTCTCACACAAAAACTTGTATACACCTTGCTACATACTCCAGTTGCTCTCCCCCAATGAGACAGCCCACCCCCTCCCTCCTCTCTCTCTTTTCGTGTCCATTTCACCAGCTTCTAAGCCCCTCTACCCTCTCATCTACCCTCTAAGCAGGAGATACCAACATAGTCTCAAGTGTCCACCTGATCCAAGAAGCTCACTCCTCACCAGCATCCCTCTTCAACCCATTGTCCAGTCCAATCCATGTCTGAAGAGTTGGCTTCGGGAATGGTTCCTGTCCTGGGCCAACAGAAGGTCTGGGGGCCATGACCACCGGGGTCCTTCTAGTCTCAGTCAGACCATTAAGTCTGGTCTTTTGATGAGAATTTGGGGTCTGCATCCCACTGCTTTCCTGCTCCCTCAGGGGTTCTCTGCCATGTTCCCTGTCAGGGCAGTCATCGGTTGTAGCCAGGCACCATCTAGTTCTTCTTGTCTCAGGCTGATGTAGTCTCTGGTTCATGTGGCCCTTTCTGTCTCTTGGTAGAGCTAAACTTTTATGTTCTGATATTTTACAGTGATTTACCTACAACCTTTTCTTTCTCTAAATTTTAAGCATGAGCCCATGTGAGTGCTGAAATGGGAAAAAATGCCCAACAAACAACTGGAAAACTCTTCTCTCAAGAGACTCCTTGATTCCGCATGCAAAAAATATTAATAAGAAGAAAAAGAAGGATTATTAGGTGTCAGGCATTGTGACAAGTGATATTAGCTGCTAACCAAAAGGTCTGCAGTTCGAATCCACCAGCTGCTCCTTGGAAACCCTGTCAGATAGTTCTACTCTGTCCTATAGGGTTTCTAAGAGTCAGAATCGACTCAACCCCAACAAGTTTGGGTTTTGTTTACACATAAACACACACACACACATATATGTATGTATGTTGTTGTTGTTAGGTGTCATCGAGTCAGTTTCAACTCACAGGGACTCTATGTACAACAAAACAAACACCACCTGGTTCTGTGCCACTCTCACAATCATTGTTATGCTTGAGCCCATTGTTGCAGCCACTGTGTCAATCCATCTGGTTGAGAGTCTTCCCCTTTTTTGCTGACCCTCTACTTTGCCAAGCATAAGGCCCTTCTCCAGGGACTGATCCTCCCTGATAACTTGTCCAAAGTATGTGACAGTAGTTTTGTCATCGTTGCTTCTAAGAAGAATTCTGGCCATACTTCTGCCAAGACAGATTTGTTCTCTCTTCTGGCAGTCCATTCAATATTCTTCTCCAACACTACAACTCAAAGGCACCAATTCGTCTTCAGTCTTCTTTATTCATTGTGCAGCTTTCACAGGCATATGAAGCTACTGAAAACATCATGGCTTGGGTCAGGTGCACCTTAGTCTTCAAGGTAACATCTTTGCTTTTCAACATCTTAAAGAGGTCTTTTGCAGCAGATTTGGCCAGTGCAACGCATCTTTTGATTTCTCGACTGCTGCTTCCATGGCCGTTGATTGTGGATACATATGTATGTGTATATACATATACCTGTATACATTTACTGCTTTAATTTTCATATCTTGAACTTTTTAGTAGGAAATACCATTTTTGTTTTGATGAAAAATGTGTAATATGTTTTACCCATGCCAAATAAACCTGTCTCCTTATTTTAATTCATGCTTTACTAATACAGTCAGGTGCCACATAACACGTCTACTTTGAGCATCGTCAAACCACGTATACGTCCGTGGTTCCATAAAGTTATAATGGAGTTCAGAAATCCCAATCAGAGAATGGATGTAGTGCATGCAACATGTGTATCTCATGTACACATTACCTTGCCAGATATATTAATGAAATACAGTACCGTGTGTGTACAGTATCTTGGCCATTTAGTCAATACATGTACACTACAATATCCCATATATCTTTGCTAAGTATTTACAGGCAGTCCCTAGGTTATGAATGGGATCATTTCCTAAGTCTGTCGTTAAGCTGAATTTGTTGTTAAGTCAGAACACGTGCACACAGTTCTTATTGAGCGTCAGTTAGGCATATGTTTGTCTTGGCATATGGCATATGCATATAAAACACTTAAGAAACACTTGCAAACCACACAATGTTTTCATGAGCGTCACAAAGTACTGCGTGTGATCATTAATGTGAATCAGTGTATTTAACTAACATTTTTAGTATAATAGGCTTTATGGCCGTCCATTCTTAATTATGAAAAAAAAAAAAAAAAAACATAAACCCAGTGCCGTCCAGTTGATTCCGATTCATAGCAACCCTATAGGACAGAGTAGAACTGCCTTGTAGAGTTTCCGAGGAGCACCTGGCAGATTCTACCTGCTGACCCTTTGGTTAGCAGCCGTGGCACTTCACCACTACACCTTCAGGGTTTCCTCTTAATTATGAGTTGTGTGTAAATTGGATGTTCGTAATGCGGACTACCAATAGTATAGTGTTTGCACAATGTCCAAATCATATAATGTTCTATTTCACAGACTGTATCATGGATGTTAAGTGACGCATGACTGTATTTCTAAGCTATGCTTTCAAAACCTCTAAGTTAAAATCTAAAAAATCATAGGCCAAGCTGGGTCAAAGGAAGTTACTGCATCCAGTGATAATCTGTAATAAAAACTGTAGTAGCTTCAAAGAAAAATCCTGTTTTGAGGTGTAATAATGCATACCTTATTAGATACGTTAGATTTATAATATGAGGGGGGAAAAATGCAGAAGACCATACAAATACAGTGTGAATAAGTTGTAAATTGAAACAGGAGTTGCTTATGAAAAGGCACACCGTCATGTTCTTTCCTGTGATCAGTGAAGTTAACCCTGTGATTTTCATTTGCTCATACCTATCCTTTCTTTCTTACGTATAATTCACTGTCTAAGCCCTAATTTACTCCCACTGCTATACACTCCTACTACTCTATTAATTTCCAAGCTGCTCTACAGGACTCTTAAGTTGGTCTGTTGCAAAAATGCCTTTTCTCTTGCTGTGGAAAAAAAAAAGTTACTTATTCTTTTAATCCATTTCAACTTAGTCCTCTGCAAGGGCTAAAATAATAGCTAATACGCACTCAAGACTTTTAAAACACATGTAAAACTTTTAGATCTTAAATCTCTTCTTTGAACACAATTCTACCTCATCTGTTACCTCCCTTTAACTTCCCTTTATGTTCTCTCCCTTGCATTCATTTATCCCTTCTAACTTCTATCTATCATCTTTGTTAAAATCTTCCCTAGCCATAAAGTCAAACCCATCAATAATGGATTTCTAGTAACACTCTAAAAGTCCTTATTTCTTTTATCAACTAAGGATTTTTATTTACCTAATTAATTTAACATATATTAATTGAATTCTAATTTTAATAGTTCAACCATTTGTGGAGACTATAAAGAGAATCAATATGCAACGCCTACCCTTGATAAAGTCAAAGGATACATTCAAAGATAAACTTGTTAAGATTACTATTATAGGACAGCCTACATTTCAGGAGAAAGCCCTGGTGACATAGTGGTTAAGTGCTACAGCTGCTAACTAAAAAGTCAGCAGCTTGAATCCACCAAAAGCTCTGTGTAAACTCTATGGGGCACTTCTACTTTGTCCTATAGGGTCTCTATGAGTCGGAATCAACTCGACGGCAATGGGATGTTTCGTGATAAATGTATGCGCTTTATACCACAGGGACCATTTGGACTTGAATTTGAGGAATAAGTAGAAATTCAACAGGCAAAGAAATGTAAAAAGATAGCAAGGGAAAACAAAACTAGCTAACAAAAATAAAATCAGAGAAAAAAAATGAATAAAATCAAGGAATCTTGAGAGTATAGCCCAGAGAGTATAGCACAATAAATGCCGTGATGATGAGTATATACCTAATTCAGCAAGAATTAGGAAATCGGCAAAGTTTTCAAATGTATAATTTGTCTATTCCATTAAAAGCTTTAAGCCACATCAGCCACTTTTGAATAGCTGTATGTCATAAAGTAGTATACGGGTATTTTTAAAAATTAAACATTTGTCCAAATCAATGATCCCTATCCAACTACCTGAAATACACTCCACTCCTTTGATTAAACCTGGAGAACTTCTCCAAAATATGTTATTAACTTATCCACAGTTAATGACATGAATTAGTAAATTGGAAAAATAGCTGGAAAAAAAAGGTTTGCATGAAAATAATACAGAGGTTATTATTTTTAGTGAAAAGAAATAAATATATACACAACATGGAATATTACATAGGAGAAGAGATAGAAGAAAGGCAGACCCATGGTCCAGGCAGGAATGTTAGCTACTGGAACATTTAAATAATACACATACGTGAGGTAGGTGACAATGTATCAGTCAAGGTCTTGATAAAAAGATGGCATACTCAAAAAGGTATGATGGTAAAGGGGTCAGGATTAAGGTGCTACTGACCCAATCCATGGTATTTTCTTTTTTTAAGTTGTACTTTAGGTGAAGTTTTACAGAACAAACTAGTTTCTTATTAAACATTTAGTACACATATTGTTTTTATGACATTGGTCAACAACCCCACGACATGTCAACACTCTTCCATCTCCATCCTGGGTTCCCTATTACCAGGTCTCCTGTCGCCTCCTGCCTTCTAATCCTTGCCCCAGGGCTGGTGTGCCCCTTTAGTCTCATTTTGTTTTAGAGACCTGTTCAATCTTTGTCTGAAGAATGAACCTCAGGAGTGACTTCATTACTGAGCTAAAAGGGTGTCCAGGGGGCATACCCTCAGTGTTTCTCCAGTTTCTGTCAGGCCAGAAATCTGGTCTTCCTCTTTGTGTTAGAATTTTGTTCTACATTTTTCTCCAGCTCTGTCTGGAACCCCCTATTGTGATCCCTGTCAGAGCAGTCAGTGGTGGTAGCTAGGCACCATCTAGTTGTACTGGACTCAGTCTGGTGGAGGCCATGGTAGATGTGGTCCATTAGTCCCTTGGACTAATCTTTCCTTTGTGTCTTCATCCTTCCTTGCTCCCGAAAGGGCAAGACCAGTGGAGTATCCTCCTAGATGGCTGCTTATAACCAAGTCATGGTAAATTCAATCACCTCATATGCATGTGAAAGCTGAATAAGAAATAAGGAAGATCAAAGAATTGATGTCTTGGGTTTTGTTGGTAAAGAATAACGAACATACCATGAATGAACAAAAGAATGAACAAATTTATCTTGGAAGAAGTACAGCCAGAATGCTCCTTAGAAAGTGAGGTAAGATTTCATCTCACTTACTTTGGACATGTTTTCAGGAGGAACCAGTCCCTGGAGAAGGAAATCATGCTTGGTAGAGGGAAAAATAGGAAAGCCCTCAAGGAGATGGATTGACACAGTGGCTGCAACAATGGGCTCAAACATAGCAACAATTTTGAGAATGGCGTGGAATCAGGTAGTATTACGTTCCATTCATAGGATCACTATGAGTTGGAACTGACTCCATGGCACCTAATAAGAACAATACTCAAAAGGGCATAACTAAAAATAACTTAATGAAGGTGTTATAAGCCCAGGAGTTAAGGGGATAAATGTGAACTGCAGAAAACTGTTACCACCTCCAGGCCTGAAGGAGCAAATGGAAAAAACAGTGTTGCCAAAGCCCTGTGAGAGCAAGAGCTATAAAAGAGGTGCTACACCCTGAGCTTGCGTTCTGGAATATAGCCACTGCCATTTGGAACTAGCCACGGTGGAGAAGCAGGGAGAGAACTGGAATAGTGGAGCATAAATGCATGATTTCTTTCTCTTCTTCTGATCTACACTCATGCCTGTGGCAAAAGTCATCTGCAAATGAAGCATAATAAAACCTTGGTGACCAGTGTGCAGAGGTCAGGCTTCAGGAGCATGAATCAGGTCAGAGAAACACAGGGAGCAGATCTGGAAGGGCAAACAGAGAATACGCAGCTAATATGGAAGGAAGATAGGAGCATAAAGAAAGATGAGGGGCATCATAAACACATCGTGAGAGCAACGAGCACTCTTGGTAGAGCAGGGAAGAAACTGACTACAGGTAGGAAAGGAGAAAACATTTCTCCTTGTTGAGATTTCCAAAATATAAGTAAGTAGAATCATGAAATGGTTTGCTTTGTTGTCTTTTTATTTAGATAAATTGCCTCTTTAGTATATTAATATTATTAATGATGATATAATAAAAATAACTTCAAGTCTTCGTTATTTTTTTCTTTCCCCAAAATGCTACTTCTTTCACTAAGTGGCTTTGTCACTTATTGTAAGCAGAAATTTCAATTCCAGTTTATGTGTCATCATGAATTTACTTATAATTTCCTAGTTCCTCAAATAAAAATTATGTCATTTTTTGAACTCACATAGTAAAGCATTTTTAATGATTCTTTTGAGCATTCTGACTACGCCTTACTAATGTTTTTAGAGCAGTTCATTTGTTATTATTGTAACTAAGAAGACAGAAATAACCTTTACAGTAAATGTTGCTCTTACTTTAAGCTTACTGTTTTGGTAATAGTCAACAGTCAACTTCTATTAACTTAGGAAGGACTGGAATTAGATATTGGTGCTTATAAAATATACTAATGCAGAATTAGTTACAGTGCTAGTCAATCTATTCATTGATTCACCCATTCAACAAATATTTACTTAATAACTACTAGGTGCCAGTCCTAGGTACTCACAAGGATATATTTCTCTCTCTATCCCCTAACTCTGGTGGTTTAAAAAATAAAGTATATATAATACATATATAATACATAATACAATACATAAATTCTGAGATGCAAATTAAAGTTAAACAAAATAATATAATAATTTAATAAAAGCTATGCCTTCGGCCAAAACAAAACAAAACAAGTGGAAGCCATATGGATGAGTTTCCAGAGGTCTTTCTATTCTTTCACAGTCTTCCCATCTCAGCAAAGACCGACCTAATTCTTCTCGTAGATCTGGCAAAACCTTGGAGTCATCATTGATGCCCATTTCCCATACACCCCACATCCAGCCCAATCACAAATTATTTCAGCTCGCCATTTAAAACATATTCAGAATTCAACCATTTCTTATCCTACATCGTATCTACCACTCTGGTAAAAGTCACGATCATCTCTCTTTTGGATTATTGTACTAGTCTTCTAGGTGGACTCTGTATATCTGTTTCTGTATACCATTCTATTTTAACTGTCAAAACATGATTCAAAATACACTATTAGTTTTCTCAAATCATTCCAATGGCTCTCCATCTCCTTAGTGAAAAAAACCAAACTCCTCCCTGTAACCTACAAAGCCCTGCATGATTAGGTCTTCATTCAACTCTCTTCTTTTTTCCACATCTCACGACTTTCTTTTTATGTTTGTTTTACGATGCTGAATCTCCTGTTGTTCTTCTATACACAGAAGTATCCTTTTCTGTGGGTCTCTTTTTATCCTACATAAAATTTTAACTCCATCCCCCAAATCTGCCTTAAAACAAAATTTTATTATCTCTCACAGCTACATTGTTGACTGAATTCAGCTGGGCAGTTCTCATTTGGAGTTTCTCCTGTGGTTGCATTCAGCTGGGGCTGCACTGGCAGGACATTCCAGGTAACTTATTCATATAACTGACAGTTGAGGGCAGGGTATTAGCTTAAAGTTCAGCTGTGATGGTGATCAAAGTGCTTACCTGTGGGCTTTCCATGTTGTTTAGACATTTCACAGGGTGGCTTCTCTTTAAGTATGTATTGGGCCCTCACAGAGATAATAATTGACTACACAATATTGGTGGGTTACTCAAATTGGTGTATGTACAGGTCCTGTATGAGCACAATTAAGTGTTCTGGAATTCTCATTCTTTGCAATGTTATCCATAATTTGTTATGATCCACACAGTAAAATGGTTTTGTGTAGTGAATTCTCTGCTTTCAGCCAGAATTTACCTGACATCAGTAATGATATCCTTCATTCCACATTCTTTTCTGAATCTCGTTTGAATTTCTGGCAGTTCCCTGTCAATGCACTGCTACAACCATTTCTGAATTATCTTTAGCATAATTATACTTGCATGTGATATTAATGATATTGTTCGAAAATTTCCACATTCCATTGGATCACCTTTCTTTGGAACAGGCACATATATGGATCTCTGTACCAAGAGGCAGTTGTTCGAACAGAACAAGGGAGTACTGCATGGTTTAAAATCAGGAAATGTTTGTGTCAGGATTGTATCCTTTCACCACATTTATTCAATCTGTATGCTGAGAAAATAATCTGAGAAACTGGACTATATGAAGAAGAACATGACCTCAGGATTAGAGAAAGACTTATTAACAACCTGCTATATGCAGATGACACAAACTTGCTTGCTGAAAGTGAAAATGACTTGAAGCACTTACTAATGAAGATCAAAGACTACAACCTTCAGTATTGATTACACTTTAACATAAAGAAAACAAATATCTTCATGACTGGGCCAATATGCAACAGCATGATAAATGAAGAAAAGATTTATATTGTCAAGGAAGCAGAAGTGAAGAAATCAAAACACGTATTATATTGGGCAAATCTGCTGCAAGAGGCTTCTTTAAAGTGTTAAAAAGATGTCATTTTGATGACTAAGGTACGCCTGACCCAAGGCACAGTATTTTCAATTGTCTCATTTGCATGCAAAAGCTGGACAATGAATAAAGACGACTGAAGAAGAGCCAATGCCTTTGAATTATGGTGCCGGTGAAGAATATTGAATATACCATGGACTGCTAGAAGAATCAATACATCTGCCTTGGAAAAAGTGCAGCCAGAATGCTCCTTAGAAGCGAGGGTGGCAATACTTCATCTCATATACTTTGAATATGTCATC
Organism: Loxodonta africana; assembly: GCF_030014295.1. Taxonomy (NCBI): domain Eukaryota; kingdom Metazoa; phylum Chordata; class Mammalia; order Proboscidea; family Elephantidae; genus Loxodonta; species Loxodonta africana. Next base: position 60,354,514 of record NC_087345.1, on the reverse strand, counting down.
AGGAGGGACCAGTCCCTGGTGAAAGATATCATGCTTGGTAAAGCAGAGGGTTAGCGAAAAAGAGGAGACCCTCAACAAGATGCCTTGACACAGTGGCTATAACAACGCGCTTAAATATAGCAAGGACTGTGAGGATGGCACAGGACCAGGCAGTGTTTCATTCTGTTGTACATAGAGACGCTATGTGTCAGTATCAACCCCACAGCATCTAACAACAACTCAAACTGAACTACCTATCGTGAACTCTGTTCTGCATACAAAACAAATGATCTTACCAAAAGCATTAATGGAGAAAAAATTACTGGGGAATCAAATGGAGGCAGATGCTGTTTTTCCTATTCATTCTAGGGTATTGCATACAGATGTAGCAGGATGATGCATCAAAATCCAAGAAGAAAATTCCAATCATTGCAATGTGGGACTTTGAGCAAAATAAATTAGAAAATATCAGGCATTTTGTTATATAATCAGGACACAGAATAAAATAATAATATGATGTGACATAACCGACCATAGTTCCAGCCCTATCCTTCTAGCTCAATATTTGTGGTTAAGGAGTGGAGAAACTAGCCATTCCTTTGGCCTGATTGTAAGGATCTGGGTCCAAGCTTTTCAGTTGACTGAGATTTGCCTTGGCCAAATTTGATACAGCTATGGGAATAGTCAACACCTTTTCATGGAGACTGTTATGAATTGAATTGTGTTCCCCAAGACTGTGTGTCAATTTGGCCAGGCCATAATTTCCAGTATTGATTGGTTGTCCTTCATTTTGAGGTCTGATAATCCTATGTGTTATAAATGCTAACGTCTGTGATGTTAATGAGGCAGGATTAGAGGCATTTATGTTAATGAGGCAGGACACAATTTACAAGATTAAGTTGTATTTTCAACCTTTTTTGGGATATAAAAGAGAAAAGTGAGAAAGAGGAGAGGGATCTCATTACCACCAAGCGAGAAGAGTCAGGAGGGAGCATGTCCTTTGGACTTAGGGTCCCCATATTGAGAAGCTTCTAGACCCAGGAGAAATTGCTGACAAGGGCCTTCCCGCAGAGCCTACAGAGAGAAATAGCTGTCCCCTGGAGCTGGTGCCCTGAATTCAGAATTTCAGCCTCCTAAACTGTGAAAGAATAAACTTCTGTTTGTTAAAGCCACCAACCTGGGGTATTTCTATTACAGCAGCACTAGATGGACAGAGTCGAACTATCCCATAGGGCTTCCACGGGGCAACTGGTAGATTTGAACTGCTGACCTTTTGGTAAGCGGTCAAGTTCTTAACCACTGCACCACCAGGGCTCCAGATAACTAAGACAGAGGCCAACCTGCAAGAGATCATTTTAGATAAGTTTAAACTTATCTCTTAAAATAAGTATTGCCTGAGCCTCCATTCCATCTGTAGGCTCAGGCTCAAGAATTTAATGGAGGTGAAAGTAAGTTACATAAGCAAGAAGCTTACACTCCTCCACTCCTGCTGCAATGATACTTTTCTGTCAACTCACACCTGTGACTTCCTGAATTATTTAATTAATTATAGCTGGTATGAAATAAAACCCAAAATGTGAGGGTTTAACATAATATATGTTTATTTTTCACTCATGTAAAGTACAAGACAAGTGTTTCTGATTGACTCGTTCCCTTCTTCAATCAGGGACCCCAGTTCTTTCCATCTTATTGCTCTGCATCTTCAACATGTGGCTTTCAATGTCACAGTGGGAGAGGAAGAGACATGCAGGATGGCTCAAAAGAAGTTTGTTTGTATTGTAATTACTGATGTTTCATTTAATGAACTGGCCTTGATGAAGCATGCACCAATTTTATCAACAGTCTATTGACTGGAACTCAGCCATGTGCCCACCCCTAATTTCTGGGAAGGCTGAAAAATATGGTCGAAATATATACATCAGAGGAAGAAAATATGGATTTTGTGATCAATTAGCTGGCTCTGCTGTATTTCCCTATGGCTGGTTTTCTGAAAGGGAGAGAAAAGAGGAAAAAAAAAAAAAAAACCAACAATGACAACAAAATCACATTAATCCCTTTCATAGCATAGATATCTCTGAATTACAGGGCAGCTGTGGCCAGAATCATTCAGGGGCGGTCTTCACGGATATAGAGGACATAACATTCTCTTAATGAAAAGAACTAGAGGTGACACATTTTCTCTTGCGTGGAAAGAAAGATAATACCTGGGGCATATCAAGAGGGAAAAGCAATTTAACTCAATGATCAGAAAATTGGAAGAAAAAAGTGAAGTGTGGAGTTTGTGTAAAATGTATTTGGGGAAGAAATATATGGTTAGATCTCCCAAATAATTGTTGGATATTCATGTCCTGTGTGAATATTTGTCAAAAGAGCTTTTTCTTTGATGTGGCCATTTATTTGATGACATATTATGTTTTCCACCATATGAATTCTGCAATTTCTTTTTCCACAGTCATGACATTGCTTGCTCTGTTGTCTCATGAATAGAGTTACCAAGGTGGCAGGAATGAAGTTTATGCAAGGCTCTTTAACATTCCCTTTCCCTCAGCAAGACTGGCCGGCCACTGCTACAACTGAGTACTCAATTTGGCAGCAGAGCCCATGACCACATTCAGCTAGAAGACTATCTAATCCCCTTCTCTAATGAGTAGATGAGACAGCATTTATTATTCACTAGAATATATATACAATGAAAACATGGACTTGCTTTCTTTCACTGCCAAACTTCTGCCTACATCATCATTCGCAGGCTTTCTGAATGTCTTATTTGAAGTCATGACTTCCTATATAACATTGCTTCTAAAGAAAATCATTTTACAGCAAATTAATTAAGGCAATATGCTGATTTCTAAGTATTTCATTAGTCTTACCATATTTTCCATAATCCAGAAGCAGCTATCCTTATAGAATAAGTGGAATCATTCTTAAGGTCAAATTATGGTGTCATACATGAAAAATCATTTTATGAGATTGGGATGTAATCCAGCAGGATTCAATAAATTATTTGAACTAATGACAATATATGGTGTTATTTATCTGATAGTTAGACTCTAACATGGTTATGCCTAATGGACAACTAACAAATGCCTACTTCCTGTCTGTGCCAGATTCAGGTGTTTAGAGGTCTTAGTACCTAAAGGAGGAGAGCTTTCACTAGGAAACATGAAAATGTTTTCATTAAATTCCAAGTCAGGACACCATTTTGCCATTTGAGGGTGTTCATGTCACTGAACAACAACAACAAAAAAGGATCATGTGGCTAGAGTGGTTGATTCTAATTATTAAGAGGAAAGAGAATTACTGCTACACACCGAGGACAGTAAGGCATGTGTCTGGAAACCAACAGATATTCTAGGGTACTTCTCAGTAGTGCTTCCATGTCTAGCAATCCCTTACAAGAAGAAGCTCGGAAGGCTGAAGCCCACCAGGGATACAGTGTAACCACACCTTCAAATAAAAAATTTTAACTTAGAAGTTAGCTGAAGAATATGTAGTACAGAAAGATAATTATAAATGCAAACTATAGCCAAGTGAAGAATTGTAGAACCAAGAACTGTTGTAACTAACCACGTATCTCCCCTAAGTTTTCTATTTATGTGTATTAACTTTCTCAGCCACTCAATTTCTGTTCCTCAGAAATAGAAGCTGCACTACTGATAATTAGGTTAACAATTTCATCCTTAGATCATGTGCTTTCCAGATGGGTTGTGACTGATCTCGGAAGGAAGAAGAACACTCAGAGATGAAAAAAGTGGTAAGTCTTGGGTCTCTCCATTTGAGTAGAGATTAAGCATGTCTTCCTTTATGCATGTATAGTTGCACTGGATGAGATTGGGGCAGGATGCTTTTGCTAATTTCTAGTCTAGAAGAAACATGTATATGAATAGTGAGGAGGCAAAAGTATGTACTACGTAATATACTTCATATTGGCTCACTCAATACCAATTTAATCCCATGTAAGATAAATGCCATATTTTTCAGATTCCTTTGCAACCATAATTTCACTTGTGCCCTAGCTTTCTCCAAGCAGATGTTCCTGCAAGACAATCTACATAAGGCTTGCAGGTTGAGTCAACTTGGTTATCCTGATAAGTGGTATTGGTATTGGTCCTTATAGGGTAGTTGGAGGCTAGAGTACAGCTGATTCCTAGTTTCAATGATGAGTGCCAGAAGGCAATCTGTGAAAAAAAAAATCCCACTGTGTGGGAAGTCATTTCTGCTGGCTGTGTGTTCTCCCAACATTCATGTTCTGACTCTCCCCCAAATTCTGTGAGATCCTTTAAATAGCTATTTCAAAAGGAATTCAGCTTTGCTTTCTTGTACAAAATAGACGTTTCTTTAGCCGTTTAATCATTGATGTTTACATCATTAATTTGGAAGATAAATCAAGAAATTCAGCATTTAAAAATGAAATCGAATGTTAAAACATAGTGGAGGTTTCAATATAATCTATGAGAAAATAAGGAGCCCCTCGGTGGTGCAAGTAGTTAAGTGCTTGATTACTAGCTGAAAGGTTGGCAGTTTGAACTCACCCAGAGTTGCCTTGGAAGACAGGACTGGTAATCTGCTTCCAAAAGGTCACAGCCTTGAAAACCCTATGGAGCAGCTCTTCTCAGCACACACGGGGTTGCCGTAAGTCAGAATGGACTTGATGGCAACTCATAACAACAACATGAGAAAATATGATCCGTTGTACAGAATTCAAATTATGCAAATTTCATAAGTGTCTTGCACAAGTTAAAGTATGCTTTATGTGTTTAAAGATATTGGTGTTAAAGAAATCGAAGTGACATACATACAGGAAAGGGGCTGATTAAACTCCAAGTGACTAAGGAACATAAAGAATGATAGTGAACCTATAGCAGGGAGTTCAAAACAAGTAAGAGGGGAGAGTGCTGAGCATCAAACTGGACTTGCAAAAGGGTAGGAAAGGAATATGTACCTTCAACCTCTGGTCAGGTTTCATCTTTCAGGGATGTAGTTCCTGGAAACAGCCTGTTAAGATTGACTTCTGAATTTTAGAGAATCTGAATAATAATTCTGAAACAAAAATTCCTCCATATGTAACTACTTTGTTATTTTGAGCAATAAGATATTATGTCTGTCGGCAAGCATTATGATTTAATAAGGGAACTCCATAGGGGAGTCAAAAGGTCTGGTTCTGAATTCACTGTTCTATCCTGTATCTTCTGACTGGGCTCTGAGGTTGATGGTACCAGACTTAGAGATGATATGGGCTAGAAAACAAAGCCTATTAAATGAAACAATTTAAATATTCCACTTTCCTCTAAAATTTGAGATACTGTAACCAAAAATGGATTCAATGTTGTGACTTACCTGGTTTCTAAATATATGTATACATAAATATGCTGTATACACATAACCCAAAAAAACCCAATATACACATATATGTACCTATATATGTGGCTTTTTTATTAACCCTACAGTTGTTTTATAAGGAGCCCTGGTGGTGCCTTGGTTAAGAGCTTGGCTGCTAACCAAAAGGAGAGTGGTTCAAAACCACCAGCCTCTCCATGGGAGAAAGACGTGGCAGTTTGCTTCTGTAAAGATTACAGACTTGGAAACCCTATGGGGCAGTTCTTCTCTGTCCTACAGGGTTGCTATGCTATGAGTCGGAACCGACTCATCAGCAATGGGGTTATAGTTGTTTCGTAAGAATATTGCATTCATATGAGTTTTGTTTCCCTCTTTTTTTTTTTTTTTTTTTTAGTTCCAAGTGTCAGCAAGTACATATGTTGACAACCAGCAGATCTGGTTAGTTTTTAGAGTGATAGAGGCTCAATAGGTAGGAGAGCTGACCATTCCAGAATTCTGTTAAGATTCATATTGTCACTTTTTGGTTCATCATTCACAAACATGCCACAGTGTGCCCTAGAATCTATTTTCCATTGTGCTATTCTGAAAAGATAAATCACTGCTATTTTTGTAGCATAATCCTACAACAGTGTAGTGAACTCCTTTAAAATACCACAACAAAAACCAATGCTAAAATTATAAAAATGAATTAAAGTTTCATTTATAACTACCCAATATACACTTCAGTAGTCCAATTTTTAAGGAAATGCAGCAAAGCCAACCTGACATTGTTCAAGAGCATGAAGAAAACCTCTGACCTACAAAACTTGAATAAGTGATTTTGGAATGTATTACAGATTTAATTTTTCCCCCTTGCAGATATATTGCTCTAATTATATTTTAAGTTTAATATTAATAAAAACATGTTTCTCTGGAGTATAACTGATTATTATTAGGAAGAACAGACAGAGCAATTTTTCATCCATTCTATTCTTTCTTTCATTCTATAAACTCTATGTATTTGCCAACATTTTTTTATCCATTTTTCACTCCCCTTATATCATTCCCTTTCTTCATCTTTCATTCTTTTTTTCAAAACATTTGCAGTTTATCTGAAGGAAACCCTTTTACATTCTGATGAAATCTCTCTTCTCAGTTTTTTTAGTCAAACTGTTTTCAATGCTTTTTAAAGAGTTTAGCGCCATGTTGATCAACTCTGAGTGTGATATGGAACATAAACGTAAGGAAAATAGTAAATGCTTTGAATGTGAATGTGCACTCCCTATTAGAAAGCATGCTGCATGAGAGTAGAGGCTTTATTTTGTTAATGTTCATTCAAACAGTACTTCAATCAATCGACTCCTGATGTATAGTAGGAAAAAAAATCCAAAGAGTAGAAGACAAGGTGTTTCAGGTCAAGAAATTTGAAGGTGACACAGAATAGCTTTAGAAGTGAAATCTAGGTGCCTAGAATCGGATTTTTGGTTGGTTTTCAAACGTGGTCCAAGGTTGGGCCTTTTGATTTCATCAGGTTTTCATTAGGGCGTCAAGGAGGTACAATCACTATAAACAGATGTGATGCTTGCTGTAGTAGAACTGAGAGCAGAGCACAGAGAGGAACTCTGAGGCAGGATCCCTTAAGTCTACCTAAACAAACAAAAAAACCTTACCACCGAGTCGATTCCGACTCATAGTGACCCTATAGGACAGAATAGAACTGCCCTATAGAGTTTCCAAGGAGCACCTGGTGGATTCAAACTGCTGACCTTTGGTTAGCAATTGTAGCACGTAACCACTATGCCACCAGGGGTTCCTAAGTCTATCTAGAAGCTTGATAAACAAATATCACAGAGGAAATAATACATGAGTTAGGAATTCATCAGGTATAGAAGGGAAGAGGGACAGGGACAAGCCAAAAAAGGAAACAGAAAATAAGTAATGGAATATTCAGTGGCACTTTTCCTGGCATTCCAGAGCTGGTTACTGGTGCTCCATTTCTTCATCATCAAGGTATACTAAGAGCAAGCACAGCAGGCCTGCTAGAATGCCCCTTCTTTGCCTGCTTCCGATTATATATGGAAGGATAACCCGGGCCTGGGAGGATTGAGACAGTGACAGTCACTGGGTTTTCAAATGGGTGGCAATGAAGCAGTTTGTATTTTCCCTTCTGGTGGTGGGGGGGGTGGGGCGGCAAGAATACGAGAGATTATCGGGATAAAGTGGACGCTGCAGAAGGAATCCACCCATACGATCCAGAGAGAACAAAGGGTTTAATGCTTACAGGGAGGATTACAAACTCCAGCCTAATTAAGTAAGGGGAAATGCCCTCCCCACCCCTTACCCTTCCTTCCTATACTCAAACATGGAGGATGTAGAGCCTAGAAGATGAAAGAAAGGAAAACGTTAAAAGAGCTGAATATTCCTTTTCCTCACTTGCAAACCTAGTTTGCATTGAGTTAGGGGATAAAAATGAGTGTGGATTAAAATAAAAAGTTGGAGTTTAAAATAAAATGAACTAATTTTAAAAGTAGGAAGTAACTGGACATTTATGTAACCTGCTTAGGAAGTGTGAGAAAGTGGAATTTGACCTAGTGCAGTTCAAAACAGTAATTGAAAGGAATATAAACTTTTCATCTTCATACTTCCAATTACTTTGGAGTAACTGAGATTACTAAAAAAAGAAAAGTGTTTTACATATACAGAAATACAGGTATAAAAGAACATGGCATATTCCAAGGACAATAGTTTCTTTGGAACGTCTAAAAATCCGAGGAATGGCAGGAAACTCTGAAAGATAAGCTAGAAATTAGGGAAGGCCTAGTATACTATCTTTAGTATTTGGATTGTGTTTTGTGGCTGAGGATCCTCTGAAAAGTGTTAAGCATGAAAGTAACATGAACTTTGTAAATGATGGATGATCCATGAATTTATTTTAATCAGTCAACAGCTGGAATCTGAATTAAATTCTAGCAACTACATTTTGAGAGATATGTTAAGAAAATTGATCTTGATTTATGCAAAAAGAAATAATAAGAAACTAGAAACCATGTAATATGCTACTTTCCAGAGTAGGTGATATTTGACTAAGGCCTGAAGATTCTGGTAGAACTACCTTAAATCCAAAACCAAACCCATTGCCATCAAGTCAATTCCAGCTCATAGTGACCCTACAGGACAGAGTAGAACTGCCCAATAGAGTTTCCAAGGATCATCTAGTGGATTTGAACTGCTGACCTTTTCGTTAGCAGCCATCACTCTTAATCACTATGCTACCAGGGTTTCCAGAACTACCATAAGTAGAAATAAATAAGTTTCATAGATAAAAGGAAACAAGAAATAAGTTTAATTTGGTATGTGTAACAGATCCTATATTACCAAAATATAGGTGGCATACAAGTGAGGTAAACACACAATAAGTTGACAAAAAATGGGACACTTTTGAGAATAAAAAGGAAAGTCAATAATTATGCTGAGAGAACAGATAAACCAGACCTAACATATAGAGTCATGAAAAGATAATAAAGAAAGACTGTGAAGGATATTGAATTTGACTGATGAGTTTGCACTCATCAGTACAAACTGATAATTGTGGACATGAAATCAGTATCCCTTAGATCAATAATTAAAATAAATGTAATGATAGATAATTCAATCAAGAATTTTTATAGGCTATGTTTAAAATATTAGTAACTTTATTATGAAAATTAAGCAATGTATGCCTACTACAGTTTATCTTTTTATTTCCTTTAATTTGTTATAAATCCAGTTGCCTATATAATATTTCAAGTATACTATCCAAATATCTTTACTGTTCCACAAAATAGTCTGATATTTCTGTATTTATACCTGTTCCCTTAATTATCTAGTGCTGCTATAACAGAAATACCACAAGTGTGTGGCTTTAACAAACAGAAATTTATTTTATCACCGTTTAGGAGGCTAGAAGTCTTAATTCAGGGTGCTGGTTCTAGGGAGAAGGTTTTCTCTGTGCGTTGGCTCAAGGGAAAGGTCCCTGTTTCCTTTCATCTTCTGTTCCTTGGCTCCTTGGTGATCTTCATACAGTATGACATCTATCCTTCCCACTTCTGCCCTTTTGCTTCTTTGCTTAATCCGTTCTTTTTATAACTCAAAAAGGACTGGTTTAAGACACACCCTACACTAATACTTTCTCCTTAATATAATAAGGAAAACTCTTTCCCAAATGGGATTATAGCCACAAATATAAGGGAAAGGATTTAGAACACATATTTTTGGGGACACAATTCAGTCCATAACACCTGTGCAGCTGCCTCCAAAACCCGTAATAAATTGTCTAACTTACCCAGAATCTATAATTCAGTTCACATTATTTCAATTTGTCTTGAAATAGATACCTGGTCAGGAAACAAGTTATTTCATTTATATATCAGGACTCTATTCAGCATTATAATTTGTTCTCTAATATATAAATTATGACAAAATAGATTGGTTGAAATAATATCAGCCATGCTTAGTAATATCATAAGTTTTCATCAGAGTAGAATAAAAAGCAAAATTTCATCAATGTCAGATTACTCAAAAAAGGAACAATTAAAGTCACATTCGTCAGTCACAGGCATACTTTCAGTGAATGACTACAAAGGAGATTATACTCACTTAAAAGGAGAATTACCTCTTTCTAGACATGTCTGATGGATGACTGACTGACAGGCTAATTAGTGGTGGTGTATTAGTCTGGAAGCTCTCCTGAAACCTGTCCACTATGGGTGACCCTGCTGATATTTGAAATACTGATGGCATGGCTTCCAGCATGACAGCAACACACAACCCACCAGAGTTGGCTTGAAAGTGCTCAATTGCCTTTGCCAAGGAATTTGGAAGAGAATTCCCTGGTCAACCAACTGGAAGAGATCCATATTTGTGCCCATTCCATAGAAAGTTGATTCAACAGAATGCGGAAATTATCAAACAATATTACTAATATCGCATACAAGTAAAATTTTGCTGGAGATAACTCAAAAATAGTTGCAGCAGTACATCAACAGTGAACTTCCAGAAATTCAAGCTGGATTCAGATGAGAATGTGGACCAAGAGTGAAGGATGTCATTGCTGATGTCAGATGGATCCTGGCTGCAAGCAGAGAATACCAGAAAGATGTTTACCTGTGTTTTACTGACTATGCAAAGGCATTTGACTGGGTAGATCATAACAAATTATGGATAACATTGGGAAGAATGGATATTCTAGAACACTTAATTGTGCTTATTCGGAACCTGTATATAAACCAAGAGGCATTCATTCAAACAGAACAAGGGGATATACTGCGTGGTTAAAATCAAGAAAGGTGTGCATCTGGGTTGTACCTTTTCACCATACATACTCAGCCTGTATGCTGAACAAATAGCTCGAGAAGCTGAACTATTTGAAGAAGAATGCAGAATCAGGATTGGAAGAAGATTCATTAACAACTTGTGATATGCAGATGACACAACCTTACTTGCTAAAAGCAAAGAAGGCTTGAAGCACTTGCTGATGAAGATCAAAGACTACAGCCTTCAGTATGGATTACATCTTAACATAAAGATAACAAAAATCCTCACAACTAGACCAATAAGCAACATCATGATAGATGGAGAAAAGACTGAAATTATCAAGGATTTCATTTTACTTGGATCCATAATCAACGCCCATGGAAGCCGCAGTCAAGAAATCAAATGACATATTACACTGGGCAAATTTGCGGCAAAAGACCTCTTTAAAGTGTTAAAAAGCAAAGATGTCACTTCGAGGACTTTAGTGAATTAGAGCTTTAGTGTACTAGTAAGTCACTGCTTACCTGAGACGCATTCATTTGAAATTAACATATTACCTTCTTGTCTTCTTCTTGGATCAATTTCCTGTCATGTTATTTTTATTTTTGTTTATACATTACCATTAATAGATTAAACTGTTGTTGTGAACTGACCATGTTAGTAATTCATATAAATATGCCAAGATGTTGCTGACCCTAGCCATGGTATTTTCAATTGCCTCATATGCATGCAAAAGCTGGACAATGAATAAGGAAGACCAATGAAGAACTGATGCATTTGAATTATAGTGTTGGTGAAGAATATTGTATATATCATGGACTGCCAGAGAAGGAACAAATCTGTCTTGGAAGAAGTACAGCCAGAAAGCTCTCTAGCAGCAAGGAAAGGAGACTTAGTCTCGCTTAATTTGGACATGTCGTCAGCAGGGTTCAGTTACTGGGAAAGAACATCATGCTTTCTTGGTAAAGTAGTAACTCAGTGAAAAAGAGGAAGATTCTCAACAAGATGAATTGACATAGTGGCTGCAACAATGGGTTCAAACATAGAAACAATTGTGAGGATGGTGTAGGGCCTAGCAATGACGGCACTTAACAACAGACATGCCTGGTGCTTATTAAGTGATTTAGAGCTTTAGTGCACTAGTAAGTCACTGCTTACCTGAAAAGCATTCATTTGAAATTAACATATTACCTTCTTGTCTTCTTCTTGGATCAATTTCCTGTCATGTTATTTTTATTTTTATTTATACATTACCATTAATAGATTAAATTGTTGTTGTGACCTGTGTGCACAGCAATTCATATAAATATGCCAATATTTTCTTCCCCCCAAAATTGAAAATTTTCATTTTAATGACTTAAACATGTGTGGCCATGAGATAATTGAAGATCACAGAGTCTTTGTTGCTAATGCTTTTCAATGCTTATTTGGATATATTTTGAGAAAGAGAAAACCAGCTTGGTAAATGAATTTTGGAAAAGCAAAAACAATCTTTTTAATTTTTATCCAAGAACGATACATCAAAAGAAACCTTTATTATGCATCAGCTATAGTTAACAACTGACTGCTTAAGGACCTGGAGATACAAAGAAGATGACATGGTTTCTGCCCCTAAAAGTATTTAAAATCAACATTATTAAAAGCCAAGTATTTATCAAAAGCTGGATGTCATGAAATGCTTCAATGGAAGAGATTGAAATTGACCTAAAAATGTATTTTCTTCTTTTACTCTAACCTTGTTTATGTCCACTCAGCATCAGCCAGCTTCCCTGTGGACACAATTTAGACATTGAAGGCCCCTGAACTTGAACCACCTCTTTAATCTTAAATGTCAGTATACTGTCTAAAATCAAAGCACTTCTTATGCCTCCAATATTTTTGGTAAATACTCCCTAGGATACTTGTACTTCAACTTCATTAAGACCTCTAAAGAAATAGTTAAAGTTAAGCAATGTAATAATTAATATACTTGTTTTTCAAGTAAAGTATTTGTAGGATGGAGCCCTGGTTGCTCAGTGGTTAAGCATCTGGCTGCTAGCCAAAAGGTTGGCAGCTTGGATCCACCAGCCGCTGCTTGGAAATCCTATGGGGCAGTTCTACTCTGTCATATAGGGTGACTATAAGTTGGAATTAACTTGATGGCAATGGGTATTTATGGGAGTGTCTTTGGCTTTGTTGTAGGTGGGGCGATCTCTGAAGCCCAAATTCCTGGTTTCAGATCCCAAGTTGGCTACTTACTAACTGTGAGACATTTGTAAATTACTTAACTCATTTTCATAGAGTCAACTCTGACCCACAGTTACCCTATAGGACAGGGTAGAATTGCCCCGTAGAGTTTCCAAGGCTGAAATCTTTACGGAAGCAGATTGCCACATCTTTCTCCCATGGAGCAGCTGGTGGGTTCGAATGGATCACCTTTTGGTTAACACCTGAGAGCTTAACCACTGCACCACCAGGGCCACCAGGGCTCATTAAAATTACTTCGCCTGTCTGAATCTTAATGAGGGCAGTGGTGGTTCAGTTGTAGAATTCTCACCTTCTGTGCAAGAGGCCTCATGCCAGCAACCGCTTGTCCATCTCGAGGCTTGCAGGTTGCTATGTTGCTGAACAAGTTTCAGAGAAGCTTCCAGACTGAAATAGACTAGGAAGACAGGCCTGATGATCTACTTCCAAAAATCAGCCAATGAAAACCCTACGAACCACAAGGGTCTGATTTTCAACTGATCATGGGAATGGTAATGGACTGTGCAGCATTTTCCTCTGTTGTTCATAGGGCTCTCATGCGTCAGGCTAGATGAGAGCTAACAACAACAACATCTGAATCTCAGTTTCCTCATCTGTAAATTAGAGATTATAAGAGTCACTATCTTAAACAGTCCTGTGAACATTAAATAGGCTAACATATACAAAGCCCATAGCAGAGGACCTCACAAAGATAACTAAGATGTATAGTAAATTCATACTGATATTATTATTCTTCTATTTATTTTTATTACTCCTACTACTATTATTATTACCACTACTACCACAGGAATCATTTATTAACATTGGTTCAGTAATATATTTCTTTATTCTTGAGTGATTAGTAAAATTTGATCTGGAAATCATTGGCTGGCTTTGTTTTGTAGTTGAAATAATGAATTTTCAATATACAATTCTATCATGCAGTATTTATTGAGTCATAATTTTACTTAGCATCTTAGCTTAGGCAAGAATACATTAACTGCATGTAAGAGACAACTCAGACAATGGTGTCAACTTCAACAAGATTATTTTTTCTCTTATATAAAAGAAGTCCAGAGATCAGTAGGAAAGTAGGTTCTATCTTTCTGCCTTTACATCTTCAGGACAAGACTTCCATCCTCAAATTTCCCTCGAAAAGTGAGATGGCTGGTAGAGTTTAAGCTAAAATTTTGCTCTCAGCAAGAGGGAAAGGAAATGGAGCAAGACTCAAAGAACATCTATTTTCCAGCTGAGTCCCATTTACAGAGGTTTTACGAAAGTGTCATCATATGCATGCCTGTACTTCATTTGTTGTTATGAAATTCAAATTGCTATTCATTAGACAAACACTCCACATACTTGAATACAGTTGGCTTGAAGGTCAATAATCTTTCCCAGAAGTTGTTTGAACTGTACCTTTAGAAAGAGATTAATTTACCCCTTTCATGGCCAAATTATTTTTTGCTTTTAATTTTTTGTTGATATAATGTTTTTTTCATTATATCATTGAGTGTGTCTGAATTTTTTTATTTATAATATTGATTTTAATACATATTATGTGGGACACATATGTCCCTCTGGACTCTAGGAGTAGGATTGGTGGGATGATGCAAGAAAAAAATGGTGTTACCTTAGAAATTTTATATTATTCAGTGAAACTTTTCCAAAACATGGGGTAACATATAAAGACACCTTGCAATAGCTGCACCTAATTGTAGTTCAAGTCTCCATCTTCTTAATGCTGCACTCTCTGCTTCACCTTCTAGACCCCTTGACTGTTAAATGCTTTCCCGCCTGTTAGAGCCTTATGTCATTTGGCACCCTACTTCCTCCTGGCTTGTTCCTCACAAGAAAGGAGAGTCTCCTTCTTCTCATCCTTTCCTGGCCCACGGTAAACTGCCTAATGGAAAGCACCTCCTGATTGTGTACCTTTTGGACCCCTGGTGAAAGCGATCTACTCCTCCCATTATTGTGCTGTATTCTGCAACTGCTCTTAGGCAAGAGATTACTGAAGAGGAACCATCTTTGTTTTTTCATGCAACACTAGTGATATCCTTGAGAATGTGGAACATTGACAAAACTGTTATAGGTTTATCATCCTGCCACTTTACTGCTAACACACATCCTTTTATATGAAATGTAAATTCTCTGTGCTCTAATTTATCTTTCTTCTTCAGCTTTTCTAACAGCCTCTTTCTATTTGCTTGCACTGTGCCTGCAACATACACTCCCTTTTTGTTCATGCTTTTCAATAAAGTGATAGGATGTAAAATAATTGTTGAAGGCAATGAGGCTGTGAGAATGGTACCATGAATGACATAGTCCAAGTACAACACTCACACCGAGGAAGAGAGTTGAGTCATTGTCTACATCTTTTTTTCTGAAATAAATATCAAAATGACTCAGAAATCTAGTTCATGAGTCAGCCAAGCACTAAACTTTGTACGTGCGCTCGATGGGCTTCACGGGCATGTATTGCTTTATTGATGAATGGCTCTGAATGTTACCATACTTTCATCAACAGCCACGGCACTTGATGCCACATACACCTCCGTTTTAGGCAGCTGTTGAGAGCATTGATAACGGCACAATTTGTGCAGCCAGTCATAACCGGGTTCCCCTTTGGGCACGGCTTTAAATTGTCATTACAATGTATGTTCTCAGTCAGTTTCTTGAATCTTGTTTTAGTCAGAAGGTCTGCAACAGAAGTAACACCCAAGAAGGGGTCACTGAACCAATAATGCCTGAGCTCCGGCAAGATGAGTATACCCATCAGTATGTATACAGTAATGAGTGCCTTTATTTCTTCTGTGGCTGAAGGTTGACAGTCTTGGTTGACCTTCTAATCTCCTGCCGTCTGTAACATCTTGTGTGCTCCCGGGTTGCAGAAAGATTTGTTTGGTCCTTTATAGTTTCCAAAATCACTTCCAGAAATACAGACAGAAAATAATGCACTTCTGTATCTTCCTGGGTCAAGTGTGTGTAAACTTTGGCAGGTTGCTGCAGAAACGTCATTACATTTCAAAGTAGAAAACATCTTTGTGCCACTCACCTCCATTTTCTTTTCTTTGACACAGGCATCATCATCTGCTTCAGCCCTTTCCTTTGCAACATCGAGTGCTTCATCCCTTCTCACCCTGCAGGACCCTTATTGTTACTAGCACGATGTGCTCCATTTGCCTCAAAACAGGTAAGCTCCTCCTATGCATCCTTGTCCCCAGCCTCCTCAAAGTCATCCTCATTTTTAGGTAAAGGCATAATCTAGAATTTCTCCATCCTTCACAGACCCTATTGCTAAAAAGAGGAATGTGTCAGAAAAATAATAATAATTGTTGATTCTACAAAGCTAGCATAATACCAATACCATACCACCAAACAAAAACGAGAATATGCAAGGGGAGAAATTGCACCATTCCAGCCTCCTGCCAAAAAAGAAAAAAAAAAAAAGACATTGTTACCATGGGAACATTCTTACTACAATAAATTATTTTTTATCAAAAAAGAGGTACTTGCAGCTCATAAATAAAAGAGAAGTCCTGGAAGATTGCAAGAAATGTATACAGAGTACATCAGGTTTGCTGTGACTCATGGGTACAATTTATGATGTCTGAAAATGAGGTATTCATGTAAACATGGAATCATCACAAGAAACACAACTTCCAAATAACACACAGAAATGCAGAAATACACTTATGAGGCTTACCTCATTGTACGAAAGCCAGAAGAGACAAAAATTCTGCACAATCACAGCTTCAGGATGCACCACCTCATACAGCCCAACCAATCAATTGCCGTCGAGTCGATTCTGACTCATAGCCACCCTCTAGGACAGAGTAGAACAGCCCTTGTAGGGTTTCCAAGGCTGTGTAAATCTTTATAGAAGCAGACTGCCACATCCTTCTCCAATCTAACAGCTGTTGGGTTTGGACCACTGGCCTTTTGGTTAGCACCTGAGAGCTTAACCACTACACCACTAGGCCTCCTTCCACCTCATGCAATACCCTGTAAAAACAGTAATTTTCAGCACACACCTGATTCTTTCATTTCAAACACTTATACAGGTTCCCACCTGCCAGCAACACCTACTGTCAGTGGGACAGTAGCTTACCAATAACCCCAAGAGGTAGAAAAGATAGGTGGGCGCCGCATGTCTCACTGATCATGAAAAGGTTAATATATATAGGACTAGAGATGTTAAAAAAAAAAAAGAATGCAGAATTAATGGTCAGTACCTAAGTGTTGCTGGAGTGATGACAGTGTCTGAGGGCTGAAACTGAGGAAGTAGTTTGCTGCCAGCTCAAGAAGGCGTTTGGATTCCAAGATAGGATAAAAATCATAATCTCTAATATTAATTGGGTACTTACTGCATGCTACACACGGACAATGGCCCAAAGAGATTATACTATTTTCATGTCCAGAAAGAAATAATAAAGAAAATTGAGTATAGGAGATTTTAAGTGACTTAACTAAAAAAAAAAAAAAATCTTTTTGTTTTGCACTAGGTTTTTGTTTGTTTTTAACTAAAAATAAACATTCAGTAAGTGTATTTGCCACGAGTCAGAATCAACTCCATGGCAACAGGTTTTTTGTTTGTTTGTTTGTTTAAGTGTCAGTGTCAAACACGGGTAGCCTAATCCTAGAGCCAGCTTCCTTATCTGTTGTTAGGCTCTTTTTTTTAGATGCCATCAGGTCAGTTCTGACTTATAGCAACCCGATGTACAGCAGAAAGAGACACTGCTCAGTCCTGCACCATCCTCACAATCATTGTTATGTTTGAGTCCTTTGTTACAGCTACTGTCTCAATCCATCTCATTGAGGGTTTTCCTCTTGTCATTGACATTCTATCTTACTAAGCATGATGGCCTTTTCCAGGGAATAGTCCCTCCTAATAACATGTCCAAAGTAAGAGAGATGAAGTCTTGCCATCCTCGCTTCCGAGGAGTACTCTGACTGTACTTCCAAGACAGACTTGTTTGTTCTTCTGGTAGTCCACGGTATATTCAATAGTCTTCACCAGCACCATAATTCAAATGCATCAATTCTTCTTCAGTCTTCCTTATTCATTATCCAGCTTTCACATGCATATGAGGCAACTGAAAATACAATGGCTTGGGTCAGACACAGCTTATCTGTACAGTCTACTATGTGTACTCCTCACAATTTTATTTTTACTTTTTTTTAAAGGTCTTCGGGAGGCATGGTTACTGTGTAGTGGAAACAGTTTGCACTCAGATACTAATCAGAAGGCAGGCATTTCAGACCCACCCAATGGCACCAAGAGAGAAAATCCTGGTGGTCTGCTTCCATAAAGACTGCAGCCAAGAAAGCCTTAGGGAGCAGTTATACTTTGTAACACATGTGGTTACTATGAGTTGGAATCCATGTGATGACAACAGGTTTGATTTTTTTTTGGTTTTTTTGGAGGCATTAAAACTTTAGAGGAAAGAGTTAAAAAGAAGATTCTGACAGGAGTTTAAGAAAATAGGAGAGAGGAATGTTTTAAGGTAGAGAGGCTTTGAAAGTTCTATTTAATTATTTATTCATTCAATCATGCTGCACAGTGGGAATATAGTGGGGATGTCCTTACTTTCCTGAAGCTTACAGTGTAGTAAATTTATACACATAAAATAGCATACACACCTGGATTTACATCAGCAACATTGTAAAAAAAAAAAAAAAAAAAAAAAACTAGTCTTTTCTCACAAGAATTGTTTAATAATGGGATTTTTCTATCTTTTTTCTTTTTCTTTGATAATATTTTAAACTAAGAATTTGTTTTCTGGTATGTCTACTAGGAAAAGAAACAGGTATTAATTGTTCTGTGCAGGGGATAGTGAAGATCAGGTATTTAGGAAATTGAAATACAGCAGAAAATGTAATTAAAACAACACATTCTAACAAATAAAATGAATTTTTATTTTAATTTTGTATATTTAGCAACTAATTTTTTTAAATAGTTGAGAAGATGCTTAGAAGAGTGGATCTGGACATACAGGATTGATTTAAAAAAACTTAAGTATGTTTTTCATAATTGATTTTATAATGGGGCCCCAGTAAAAATTATTTAAATCATTACATATTTTCAGACTTTTAGTATTTTAGAATAATTACCAGTACATAATGAAGAATCTATATAATAAGGAATATTGATACCTAACACATGACAAACTAATAGCCATTTATCTCTCAGCACATTGGCTACAAAAAGTTGAGAAAACCCAAAAGAAGCATTAGAACTCCAAAATCAGTTATAAAAAATCACTTACCTTTCAATCTCAGTAATGAGAAGGCATTTTAATAAACAGGAAGATGTCCAATAAACAGGAAGACATCTCTTTCAACATTTACTACACAGGGTATCTTGCAAAGCTTATATATTCTCCCTCTAACCTTTAATAGACTATAAAATTATTGTTGATAATGGTTAACTTTTATTCTTTTTAGGGATACTTTCACTAGCTTTTTCATCAAATCCAGGCAAATGACATAAACACTAAGTGGCTAAGCTTAGTTGTAGTATGAAAATTAGGAGAATAATACCACATGATTTAGCACTGGGTTTGGCTGCCTCTAATATTCTTAACCAACAGGGATATATCTTTCTCACTTTACAGGGATCCAAGAAACAGTCCAGGACTAATACAGTAGCTCTACAATGACATAATAGCTAAAGACTGCTTCTATTTGTTCATTCTACCATGATTAACGCGTCATTTTTATCATCATAGCCTTATATCTGGTTCATTTCAAGTCACCACGTCTACATTCCAGTCCGAAAATGAAAGGACAGAGGGTAAATGGTAAGTATGTGTCTTTTTCTTTTTGGCACAAATAAAATCTTAAAATCCACATTGCCTTTAACTGTTGTATATTAAAAACATAAAAAAAAAAACAAGAACTGAGATATCATTCCATGTCAGATGACACATGGAAATTTACTACATAAAAAACAATGTACTATTAATGGGCATGTGTTTTTAATTTCTCATGAATTTGAGCAATGTTGGAAGAAACACACTTGTTCACTTCTTCACATTCTCTTGTGAATATATCTTTTAGAAAAAATGTTACACATAGAATGTACACATAGTCATGCATCACATAACGTCAATTTGGGCAACTTCCAACATCAGACATTCATAACATGGGACTGCCTGTATAAAATGTGGTGTTCACACAACACGTAAAACACATAATGTCCCATTTCACAAAATATATCATGGATGTTAAGCGGCACATCACTGTATGTTGTTGTTCTTAGGTGCTGTTGAGTCAGTTCTAACTCATAGCAACTGTATGTACAACAGAACAAAATTCTGCCTGGTCCTGCACCATCCTCACAATTGTTATTATGCTTGAGCCCATTGTTGCAGCCACTGCATCACTCCATCTCATTGAGGGTCTTCTTTCTGTCACTGACACTCTACTAAGCATGATATCCTTCTCCAGGGACTGGCCTCTCCTAATAACATGTCCAAAGTATGTGAGATGAAGTCTTGCCGTCCTTGCTTCTAAGGAGCAGTCTGGCTGTACTTCTTCCAAGGCAGATTTGTTTGTTCTTCTCGCAGTCCAAGGTATGTTCAATATTTTTTTAATAATTTTTATTGTGCTTTAAGTGAAAGTTTAAAAATCAAGTTAGTCTTTCACACAAAAACCCATATACAACTTGCTACATACTCCCAATTACTCTCCCCCTAATGAGACAGCCCGCTCCCTCCCTCCACTCTCTCTTTTACTATCAATTTCGCCAGCTTCTAACCCCCACCACCCTCTCATCTCCCCTCCATGTAGAAGATGCCAACATAGTCTCAAGTGTCCACCTGATCCAAGAAGCTCACTCCTCACCAGCATCCCTCTTTGACCCATTGTCCAGCTCAATCCACGTCTGAAGAGTTAGCGACAGGAATGGTTCCTGTCCTGGGCCAACAGAAGGTCTGGGGGCCATGATCACAGGGGTCCTTCTAGTCTCAATCAGATCATTAAGTCTGATCTTATGAGAATTTAGGGTCTGCCTCCCACTGCTCTCCTGCTCCATCAGGGGTTCTCTGTTGTGTTCCCTGTCAGGGCGGTCATCAGTTGTAGCTGGGCACCATCTAGTTCTTCTTGTCTCAGGCTGATGTAGTTTCTGGTTCATGTGGCCCTTTCTGTCTCTTGGGCTCGTAATCACCTTGTGTCCTTGGTGTTCTTCATTCTCCTTTGATCCAGGTGGGTTGAGACAAACTGATGCATCTTAGATGGCTGCTTGCTAGCGTTTAAGACCCCAGACACCACTCTTCAAAGCGGGAGGCAGAATGTTTTCTTAATACATTTTATTATACCAATTGACTTAGATGTCCCCTGAAACCATGGTCCCCAGAACCCTACCCCTACTACGCTGGCCTTTGAAGAATTCAGTTTACTCAGGAAAACTTCTTTGCTTTTGGTTTAGTCCAGTTGTGCTGACCTCCCCTGTATTGTGTGCTGTCTTTCCCTTCACCTAAAGTAGTTCTTATCTGCTGTCTAATTAGTGAATGTCCCTCTCCCACCCTCCCTCCCTCCCCCCCCATAACCACAAAAGAATGTTTTCTTCTCAGTTTCAACTATTTCTCAACTTCTTATAATAGTGGTCTTACACAATATTTGTCCTTTTGCAACTGACTAATTTCACTCAGCATAATGACTTCCAGGTTCCTACATGTTATGAAATGCTTCACAGATTCCTCACTGTTCTTTATTGATGTGTAGTATTCCATTGTGTGAATATACCACAATTTATTTATCCATTCATCCTTTGACGGGCACCTTGGTTGCTTCCATCTTTTTGCTATTGTAAACAGAGCTGCAATAAACATGGGTGTGCATATATCTGTTCATGTAAAGACTCTTATTTCTCTAGGATATATTCCAAGGAGTGGGATTGCTGGATCATATGGTAGTTCTATTTCTAGCTTTTTAAGGAAGCGCCAAATCGATTTCCAAAGTGGTTGTACCATTTGACATTCCCACCAGCAGTGTAGAAGTGTTCCAATCTCTCCACAGCCTCTCCAACATTTATTCTTTTGTGTTTTTTGGATTAATGCCAACCTTGTTGGAGTGAGATGAAATCTCATTGTAGTTTTGATCTGCATTTCTCTAATGGTTAATGATCGTGAGCATTTCCTCATGTATCTGTTAGCTACCTGAATGTCTTCTTTAGTGAAGTGTCTATTCATATCTTTTGCCCATTTTTTAATTGGGTTATTTGTCTTTTTGTAGTTGAGTTTTTGCAGTATTATGTAGATTTTAGAGATCAGGTGCTGATCAGAAATGTCATAGCTAAAAACTTTTTCCCAGTCTGTAGGTAGTCCTTTTACTCTTTTGGTGAAGTCTTTGGATGAGCATAGGTGTTTGATTTTTAGGAGCTCCCAGTTATCTAGTTTTTCTTCTGCATTCTTAATAATGTTTTCTATACTGTTTATGCCATGTATTAGGGTTGTTAACATTGTCCCTATTTTTTCTTCCATGATCTTTATCATTTTAGATTTATATTTAGGTCTTTGATCCATTTTGAGTTAGTTTTTTTGCATGGAGTGAGGTTTGGGTCTTGTTCCATTTTTTTGCAGATGGATCTCCAGTTATGCCAGCACCATTTGTTAAAAAGACTGTCTTTCCCCATTTAACTGTTTTGGGGCCTTTGTCAAATATCAGCTGCTCATATGTAGTTGGATTTATGTCTGGATTCTCAATTCTGTTCCATTGGTCCCTGTATCTGTTGTTGTACCAGTACCAGGCTGTTTTAACTACTGTGGCGGTATAATAGGTTCTAAAATCAGGTAAAGTAAGGCCTCCCACTTTGTTCTTCTTTTTCAGTAACGCCTTATTTATCTGGGGCCTCTTTCCCTTCCATATGAAGTTGGCGATTTGTTTCTCCATCTCATTAAAGAATGTCGTTGGGATTTGGATTGGGAATTGCATGAAATGTATAGATCACTTTTGGTAGAATAGACATTTTTATAATTTTAAGTCTTCCTATCCATGAGCAAGGTATGTTCTTCCACTTATGTAAGTCTCTTTTGGTTTCTTGCAGAAGTGTACTGTGGTTTTCTTTGTATAAGTCTTTTACATCTCTGGTAAGATTTATTCCTAAGTATTTTATCTTCTTGGGGGCTACTGTAAATGGCATTGATTTGGTGATTTCCGCTTCATTGTTCTTTTTGTTGGTGTAGAGGAATCCAACTGATTTTGGTATGTTTATCTTGTATCCCAATACTCTGCTGAACTCTTCTATTAGTTTCAGTAGTTTTCTGGAGGATTCCTTAGGGTTTTCTGTGTGTAAGATCATGTTATCTGCAAGTAGACGTACTTTTACGTCTTCCTTGCCAATCTGGATGCCCTTTATTTCTTTATCTAGCCTATTTGCTCTGGCTAGGATCTCCAACACAATGTTGATTAAGAGCAGTGATAAAGGGCATCCTTGTCTGGTTTCCGATCTCAGTGGGAATGCTTTCAGGCTCTCTCCATTTAGGGTGATGTTGGCTGTTGTCTTTGTAAAAATGCCCTTTATTATGCTGATAAATTTTCCTTCTATTCCTATTTTGCTGAGAGTTTTTATCATGAAAGTGTATCGAACTTTGTCAAATGCCTTTTCTGCATCAGTTGATAAAATCATGTGATCCTTGCCTTTTGTTTTATTTATGTGGTGGATTACATTAATTGTTTTTTCTAATGGATAGTTCAATCCCTGCATACCTGGTATGAATCCCACTTGGTCATGGTGAATTATTTTTTTGATATGTTGTTGAATTCTATTGGCTAGAATTTTGTTGAGGATTTTTGCATCTACATTCATGAGGATATAGGTCTATAATTTTCTTTTTCTTGTGGTGTCTTTACCTGGTTTTGGTATCAGGGATGTGGTGGCTCCATAGAATGAGTTTGGTAGTATTCCACCCTTTTCTATGCTCTGAAATACCTTTAGTAGTAGTGGTGTTAATTCTTCTCTGAAAGTTTGGTAGAACTCTGCAGTGAAGCTGTCCAGACCAGGCCTTTTTTTTTGTTGGGAGTTTTTTGATTACCTTTTCAATCTCTTCTTTTGTTATGGGTCTATTTAGTTGTTCTACCTCTGTTTGTGTTAGTTTAGGTAGGCAATGTGTTTCTAGGAATTCATCCATTTCCTCTAGGTTTTCAAATATGTTTGAGTACAGTTTTTCATAGTAATCTGATATGATTCTTTTAATTTCAGTTGGGTCTGTTGTAATATCGCCCATCTCATTTCTTATTCAGGTTATTTGCTTCCTCTCCTGTTTTTCTTTTGTCAGTTTGGCCAGTGGTTTATCAATTTTGTTGATTTTTTAAGAAAACCAGCTTTTGGTCTAGTTAATTCTTTCAATTGTTTTTCTGTTTTCTATTTCATTTAGTTCAGCTCTAATTTTTATTATTTGTTTTCTTCTGGCGCCTGTGGGTTTCTTTTGTTGCTCTCTTTCTATTTGTTCCAGTTGTAAGGATAATTCTTTGATTTTGGCCCTTTCTTCTTTTTGGATGTGTGCATTTATTGATATAAATTGGCCTCTGAGCACCACTTTTGCTGTGTCCCAAAGGTTCCGATAGGAAGTGTTTTCATTCTCATTGGATTCTCTGAATTTCTTTATTCCATCCTTAATGTCTTCTACAGTCCAGTCTTTTTTGAGCAGGGCATTGTTCAGTTTCTAAGTGTTTGATTTCTTTTCCCTGCTTTTCCTGTTATTGATTTCCACTTTTATGGCCTTATGGTCAGAGAAGATGCTTTGTAATATTTCAATGTTTTGGATTTTGCTAAGGCTTGCTATGGCAGTTCAAATCCACCAGGTGCTCCTTGGAATCTCTATGGGGCAGTTCTACTCTGTCCTAAATGGTCGCTATGAGTTGGAATTGACTCGACAGCAGTGGGTTTTTTGGGTTTTAAGCCTTGCTTTATGACCTAATATGTGGCCTATTCTAGAGAATGTTCCATGTGCACTGGAAAAGAAAGTATACTTGGGTGCTGTTGGGTGGAGTGTTCTATATATGTCTATGAGGTCAAGTTGGTTGATTGTGGCATTTAGATCTTCCGTGTCTTTATTGAGCTTCTTTCTGGATGTCCTGTCCTTCACTGAAAGCAGTGTGTTGAAGTCTCTTACTATTATTGTGGAGCTGTCTATCTCTCTTTTCAATGCTGATAGAGTTTGTTTTATGTATCTTGCAGCCCTGTTATTGGGTGCATAAATATTTACTATCATTATATCCTCTCGGTGTATTGTCCCTTTAATCATTATATAGTGTCCTTCCTTATTCTTTCTGATGGATTTAACTTTCAAGTCTATTTTGTCAGAAATTAATATTGCCACTCCTGCTCTTTTTTGAGTGCTGTTTGCTTGATATGTTTTTTTCCATCCTTTGAGCTTTAGTTTTTTTGTGTCTCTAAGTCTAAGGTGTGTCTCTTGTAGGCAGCATATAGACGGATCTTGTTTTTTAATATATTCTGCCACTCTCTGTCTCTTTATTGGTGCATTTAGTCCATTTACATTCAGGGTAATTATGGATAGGTATGAATTTAGTGCTATCATTTTGATGTCTTTTTTTGTGTGTGTTGTTGACAGTTTCTTTTTCCCACTTAATTTTATGTGCTGAGTTGATTTTCTTTATATATTGTCCTTTCTTCATATTTATTGTTGTTGATTTTGCTTCTGCTGAGTCTCTATTTTTCCCTTGTATTTTGTTTTGATGAGTAGGATAGTTTGTCTCCTTTGTGGCTACCTTATTATTTACCCCTATTTTTCTAAAGTTAAAACTTTTATTTCTTTGTATCACTGTATCTTCCTCTCCATATGGAAGGTGTACGATTACATTTCTTAGTCCCTCTTTATTATTTTAAAGTTGTCTTCTTTTACGTAATAACATCACTGTTACCCTGTTTTGAGCATTTTTTTTTTTTTTTTTCAATAATCTTGCTTTGTTTTTTTGGATTTTCCTGTCTGGGTTGACTTCTGGTTGCTCTGCCCAGTGTTCTAGTCTTGGGTCAATACCTGATATTATTGATTTTCTAACCAAAGAACTCCCTTTAGTATTTCTTGTAGTTTTGGTTTGGTATTTATGAATTCCCTAAACTTGTATTTATCTGGAAATGTCTTAATTTCACCTTCATATTTAAGAGAAAGTTTTGCTGGATATATGATTCTTGGCAGGCAATTTTTTTCCTTCAATTTTTTAAATATGTCATCCCATTGCCTTCTTGCCTGCATGGTTTCTGCCGAGTAGTCAGAGCTTATTCTTATTGGTTCTCCTTTGTAGGTGACTTTTAGTTTATCCCTCGTTGCTCTTATAATTCTCTATTATTTTGGCAAGTTTGATTATAATGTCTTGGTGACTTGCTTTTAAGATCTATCTTGTGTGGAGTTCGATGAGCATCTTAGATAGATATCTTCTCATCTTTCACAATATCAGGGAAGTTTTCTGCAAACAAATCTAAAACAATTCTCTCTGTATTTTCTGTTATCCCTCCCTGTTCTGGTACTCCAATCACTCATAGGTTATTTCTCTTGATAGAGTCCTATATGATTCTTAAGATTTCTTCATTTTTTTTTTAATTCTTTTATCTGATTTTTCTGCAAATATATTAGTCCCAAGTGATTTATCTTTGAGTTCAGAAATTCTAGCTTCTACTTGCTCAGTCCAGCTCCTCTGACTTAATATTGTGTTGTCTAATTCTGTAATTTTATTGTTAATCTTCTGAAATCCTGATTGCTGTCTGTCTATGGATTTTCCCAGCTTATTAATCTTTTTATTATGTTCCTGAATAATCTTTTTAATTTCTTCAGTTGCTTTATCTGTGTATTCCTTGTCTTGTTCTGCATATTGCCTCATTTCCTTCCTGATGTCTTGAAGGGTTCTGTATATTAAACTTTTGTATTCTGCATCTGGTAATTCCAGGAATGCACTTTCATCTAGAAGATCCCTGGATTCTTTGTTTTGAGAGCCTGTTGAGGTGATCATGGTCTGTTTCTTTATGTGACTTGATATTGACTGTTGTCTCCAAGCCATCTATAAGTTATTGTATTAGTTTATGCTTGCTTACTGTGTCATAGCTGCTTGTTTTGTTTTGTTTTGTTTTGGTATACCCCTATGGGTTGCTTCAGTGAGCCAGCTTGATTATTTTCACCTTTGGAGATCTGATGTCCTGTCCCCAGCTGGCTAGAGCTATTATTAGGTGTATCAGTCTAGGAGTCCATTCAGTTTTCTTGTATGAATTCAGCTCATGTTTCCAGGTAGCTGATCATCAAGTGTGTGGTACAGGCTCTCTCTTAGAGCCTTAGAGGGGCATGGGTCATTGGCCTATATACCGGTATCTGATTGCAGCAGGGTGTCACACTCTGAACAAAGCAGGGGGCTGAGAACCGACCCCCGAGTGTCTCTGAGGAAAACGCGTCCCTGTTCCCTAGAGCATGCAGGTGGGTGGGTTCTGCAGACAGACCATGGGCACCCAAACTTTTTGGTTGTAAGGACTGGGGGGTACTAATTATCTTTGGACCCCTGTCGCAGGTGGCTAGGTGACCTGAGTGGAGCTACCAGTCCTTAGGTCCCTGTTGTGGGTAGGTGAGGACCTTGTTTAATAGGCAACCCACCCACCCAGTGCCCTCAATAGGCAAAGCAATGTCAAATGTCAAACTCCCATCTCTCTACCACAGAGCTGAAATGGTTGGAGCTTGCCAACAAGGGCTATTCTCCCGAAATAGGCCCACACAGGTCCATGCAGAAGGGAAAGGTGCTCAAGGTACATGCACGGTTTATGCCTGGACCGGAGCCGCTTCTGTCCTGAGCTCCCCCCATTAATGGAGCTAGCAAATTATCTTTTCCCCCCAATTGCAAATTTTTTCCTTATTAAAAAAAAAAAAGCCCAGGAGGATGGCTCTAGGTGCTCAGCAGGGCCTATCTCAGGTGCAGGGATTCAGCCACTGAAGCCGGCTTGTGGGGGTGGGGGGGCGGTAAAATATACGCAAGTACTTAGCTTTTGCTGTGAGCGCTGTTCTTTCTCCTCAGGTTCGGGAGGTGTGAGTAGGCTGTGCCGCTGGTTGCTTCTCCCTGAGGGAACTGCAGCCATACGCTAGTACCAGCCCGCCACTGCCACCGCTCCAGGAATGGTGCCTGAGGGCTCCCCGTGATTCAGGTCCAGTAACCCCTCTCCACTTCTGAACTGTCTCTTCCTACCCATGCCCCTCAGTTCATTGTCTAAGCTTGCCTTTGATGCTCAGGGCTCCCAGCTTGTCAAAAATACACTTGTTTCACTTGTTTTTTTCGGTCTTTGTTGTAAAGAGGGCTCACCGGAAGTGTCTGTCTATTCTGCTATCTTGGCTCCACCTCCCCAATTCAATATTTTTTGCTAACGCCATAATTTATATGCATCAATTCTTCTTCGATCTTCCATATTTATTGTCCAGCTTTCACATGCACTTGAGGTGATTAAAAATACCGTGGCTTTGATCAAGTGCACCTTAGTCCTCAAAGTGACATCTATGCTTTTTTTATTCAGGGTATTTAATATTCAAGATATTAAACACTTATCAGATATATGGTTACAAAATATTTTCCCCTATTCTATGGATTGTCTCTTCACTTTCTCAATAAAGTCCTTTGATCACAAAAGTTTTTACTTTTGATGATGTACAATGTATATATTTTGTCTTTTGTTGCTTGAGCTTTTATTGTCATATCTAATAATCCATTGTTGAAAACTAGGTCTCAATGTTTTACCCCTATGTTTTTTTTTAAGATTTTCGTTAGTTTATTTCTTACATTTAGGTCATTGATACATTTTGAGTTAATATTCACATATGGTGCAATGTATGAATCCGCCTTCATTTTTCTGTGTTTAGAGATCCAGTTATTCCAGCACCATTTATTGAATAAGCTGTATTTGTTTATTGAATAGACTTGGCATAATAGCCTAAAATCAGTTGACCATAGATTTATAGGTTTGTCTCTTGACTCTCAATGCTATTCTGTTGATGTATCTGTCTACCAGTATGAGATTGTTGTCTACCAGTATGAGATTGTTGTCTACCAGTATGAGATTGTTTTGATTACTTTAGCTTTTATTGTACATTTTGAAATCTGCAAGTGTGAGCTCTCCTACTTTCTTTTTTTTTTTTAAGATTGCTTTGGTTATTTAAGGCATCATACAATTTCATTTGAATCTGAGAATTCAATTTCTATTTTTTTAAAAATGCTTTTGGAATTTTTGATAGGAATTGCCTTGAATCTGTAGATCACTGTCTTAGTTACTTACAGCTGCTATAAAAAAATAAATAAAACAAGTGAGTGAATTTAAAGAACAGAAATTTTTCTCCTAGTTCAGGAGGCTAGATGCCCAAATTCAGGGTGTGACTGTAGTGGGTAGTCCTTCTTCTCAGTAGTCCTGGAAGTTTGTTGACTTTCCTTGGCATTTCATAGCATTCCTTAGCGTCTCTTTGTGTTCTGTGGCCTCTGTCTTACCTCTGGTGTGTCTCTGTTTCTATTCTTCTCTTTTTAAAATTCAAAATGGGTTGGGCTTAGGACCTACCCTACTCTGGTGTGACCTCACTAACATAACAAAAGAAAAATCTTATCTTCAAATAGGATCACATCCACAGATATTGGGACCAAGACTTCAGTACATATTTTGGGGGACACAATTCCTTTGGATAACAACTGCTTTGGATAATATTGACATATGAACAATATTAAGTCTTCTACTCCATGAATACTGGAATGTTCCATTATTTATTTAGATCTTCTTTATTTCAGCAATGTTTTATAGTTTTCTGTGAACAAGTCTTTTGCTTCAATGGTTAAATTTATTTCTAAGTATTTTATTGTTTTAGATGCTATTGTAAATGAAGTTGATTTCTTGATTTTTTTTAAGATTGTTTATTATTGGTGTGTGGGAATGCAACCGATTTTTGTGCATTCACCTTGTACCCTGCAATTTTACTGAATTTATTTATTAGCTCTTGTAGCTTTCTTGTGGATCCACTGGGATTTTCTATATATAGGATGATGTCGTCTGCAAATAGAGTTTAACTTCTTCCTTTTTTAATTTGGAAATCTTTCATTTCTTTTTCTTGCCTAACTGCTCTGACTAGAACTTCAGGACAATGTTGAATAGTAGTGGTAAAAGTGGGTATCCTCCTCCCGTTCCTGATGTTAGGGAGAGAAGCCTTTCAGTCTTTCACAAATGAGTATGATGTTAGCTATGGATTCTTCTTAAATGTCCTTTATCACATTGAAGAATTTCCTTTCTACTCCACGTTTGTTAAGTGTTTTTATCATGAAAAGATACTGGATTTTTCTTTTCTGCATCAACTGATATTATCATGTGGCTGTTTATCTTTGTTCTACTAACAGAGTGTATTACATTGATTGACTTTCTTATATGGAACTACCCTTCCATTTTAGCATAAATCCCACTTGATCATGGTGTATAATATTTTTACTTGCTCTTGGATTCTTTTTGCTAGAATTTTATTGAGGATTTTTACATCTATATTTATAAGGAATATTGGTTTGTAGTTTTCTTTTCTTGTGATGTCTCTGTCTGCTTTTGGCATCAGAGTAGTGTTGGCCTCAGAAAATGAATTATGTAGCATTTCCTTCTCTTCTATTTTTTGGAAGAATTTGAGAAGGAGTGGCATCAATTCTTCTTTAAATGTTTGATAAAATTCCCCAGTAAAGCCATCTGGTCCTGGATATTTCTTTGTTGGGAAGTTTATGATTACTGATTGTCTTAGTCATCTAGTGCTACTATAACAGAAATACCCCAAGTGTATGGCTTTAATGAAGAGAAATTTATTCCCTCACAGTCTAGTAGGTTACAAATCCAAATTCAGGGTGTCAGCTCCAGGGGACAGCTTGCTCTCTCTGTTGGCTCTGGAAGAAGATTCCTTGTCATCAATCTTCCCCTGGTCAAGGAGCTTCTCAGGCACAGGGACCCCAGGCCCAAAGGATGCACTCTACTCCCAGTGCTGCTTTCTTGATGGTATGAGGTCCCCAACTCTCTGCTTGCTTCCCTTTACTTTTATCTCTTGAGAGATAAAAGGTGGTACAGACCACACCCCGGGGAAACTCCCTTTACATTGGATCAGGGAGGTGACCTGAGTAAGGGTGGTGTTACAATTCCACTCTAATCCATTTAACCACAGGCAGAGGTTATAAATTACAATACATAGGAAAATCACAAAATGAAGGACAACCGCACAAGGCCTAACCAAGTTGACACATTTTGGAGGGACACAATTCAATCCATTACACCAATTGAATGTCTTCATTTGTTATGGGTCTGCTGAGATTTTCTATTTCTTCTTGAGACAATTCAGGTAGTTTATATGTTTCTGGGAATGTATCCATTACATCTAAGTTATCTAATTTGTTGGCATACAATTGTTACATTGTTGTTGTTGTTAGGTGCCACCGAGTCGGTTCCAACTTATAGTGACACTGTGTACAATAAAACATAACACTACCAGTTCCAGCACCATCCTCACAATCATTGCAGCCACTATGTCAATCCATCTCGTTGAGGGTCTTCCTTTTTTTTTTTTTTGCTGACCCTCTACTTTACCAAGGATGCTGTCCTTCTCCAGGGACTGATCCCTTCTGATAACATGTCCAAATTATGTGAGACGCAGTCTTGCCATCTTTACTTCTAAGGAGTATTCTGGTTGTACTTCTTCCAAGATGGATTTTCTTAAAATTCCTTTTATTTCTGTAGGTTCAGTAGTAATGTCCCCACTTCCATTTCACATTTTAGTTATTTGCATCTGCTGTCTTTTTTTTTTTTCTTTGTCAGCCCAGCTTAAGGTTTGTCTATTTTATTGACCATGTTAGAAGTGTATTTAGTAAACTGATGTCAATCTTCTGCTGAGATTACATCACAAGTTTGGCAAAGAAAACTGTGTGAAGTAAAGTATGTCTTTTAAAAGCTAGGCTTGTTTGATTTTAATTAATGCTCAAGATGTTTGTTTTTCTTCTCATTACATCTTAAACTTCTTATATGAAATGTATACTCACATATTTCACAATTGGAACTATGCAAACAAAAATATGTAATCATAGTTATTGTCAAGATATTTTATTTGATGCTTTTTCATTATTCTTTTAAAATAGCCCTTGGTAATATAGCTTATTTTTATCTTTCATTATTGCATTTGTTTAATACGAATTTGTTAAATGGCTTCTGAATGAGTAGAAACAGTAAAGTAGGTGACATGAGAGACAGATACATTAGGAATAGTTGAAATCGTTTGTTTCCAGAGCCTCACTCAGGTTCTACTAACAGTTTTTATTTTAGGCCATTCTGCTTTAATATTTCTTGCCATGCTTTTAACAGAATGAGATATATCAGAGGGCAAGTGAAGAGAGTAACAGTGCATATGCATGTAAACCCCAATTCTATAACAGGGAAGAATGAAATAAATGTTATGACAAAATGCAAATAATTCACCTGTGAGGGCAGAGAATGAATAGTCACTTCAAATGGGGCTATGGTAGAAGATTTCAGGGTGAGATGGATAGGAAATTGAGTCTTGAAGAAAAAAGAGAGTTCTGAAAGGAGAGAGAATATAACATGAGAGGGCAAAAAACATTAACTGCTCTTTTAAATGCTTACATTAATATCTACAACCCTGGAATGTGCTGCTATATCAAAATTAAGCACGAATCATAGAGTTTAGTGTTTAGCTTGGAAAAGGTAATAAAAACAAGCCTATTAAGGAAGATAAAAAAACACTAGAAGGTGGTGTGTCTTTTTACAAGGCCAGTTAAAAAGATCGAGCCCCTAATCTAATACCTTAAAGACCACATAGTAAGATAAAATCAAGGATACCACATAGAAAATGAAAATAAATATTCTTAATATAAAATATAATATTTTACAATTCATTCTAAATGGCTAGTACAAGAGGTGGGCACTGGGATCTATCTATAAATCAATCTATAAAGAAGCAAATTCACTTAAATAATAAAAAACAGACTTTACTAATTTGAAATCTGAAATGAGTGCTTATTACCAGAATCCCTGTAATCATTATGTAAGATTTCTCCAAAAATATGAAGAAAGTTGAAAGCTAATTGTCAGTTAGTTCAAAAAGAAGAGAAATACTAATGAATCCTTTGAGCATCACTGAAAATATTGGGCTACGTTTGGATTATTCATGTAGCTAAAATCTCAAAAGCCCACAAAAAAATCTTCACAGTTTCCTAATATTTGGTGAAAATTTAAACAAACCAACAAGAACAACAATGAACACACTATTTTTCTTTTGACAAGATTTCATAAGTAATTACATAAAGCCATTAAATTTTGGGAGAAACAGGCCATGACTATATTTTTGACTGTAATCAACTTTATAGCTCAGTTGGTGTCTGAATTAGTAGGATCTGTGTCATTTCGTCTCACTAATAGAAGACCTTGCCACACATCGAGGTAGTTTTCCAAGTAGTGATTCGTTTCTGTCATTTTCAGGGTTAGTTGATAACTGTTTAAACTGCCTGTAGAAGGAAAAATACAATGTTTGTACATTTCCCAGGCACCTTCCCTCTATATGAGGCTATGTGACTACCTCTGTCCAATGAATTACAGGTGAAAATTCTATACATTTTCAGATCTGGCCCCCAAAATCTCCCATGATAGCCTCTAATCCCCCATGTATTTCACAGCCGGGTGCAGAGGATCCAGCGGGAAGTCATGAGAATCCACTAGAAGGAAGGCACCTGAGTTCATGAATTGCCACATGGAATATGGCCAGCACTGGATTGGAATTAGCTCTGAATATTAAATGAATCTTTTAATTTGATGATTCAGAAATTTAGGGGTTGTCTGCTTCAGTGTTGGCATGCTCTGATTCAGTGAAAAGGGACCTAATATCTTGAGTGATAAAAGTTCCAGTTTCAAATATAATGAAACATTGGACTGGGCACATGCAGAAAAAGAAGTTTTCAAGTTTTTACATCAGTTAAATAGTCATTGCTTATTGTATCTAGTGTTTGGTTCAATTTGAGAGCAAAACAAAAACTGGAAAGAGAGTTGAAAAAGACAGCATAGATATCGAAGAAAATAAAATACAAGTCTTAAGAGACAATCCTCCAAAACGCAATGATTTTACCTATGGGAAGAAGAAAATTTTGTGACTTCAAAAATATAACAGGCTAAGCATCTGGACCATTTATCCAGTGAAAAAGAAAATAATGGAGACAATTTTAAAAGTAATAAAAATGTGTTTAGCATGAAGTTGATAAGATAGTAAAAGGAATCATCCATGACCCAATCAAAGTCTAACAAACGCAGAAATTCAGACTTAAGTGTGTCAGTGCCAATTTATATGCCTCGAAGACATTTGCCAATATAGTGAATTTAAGCTTTGGTTTAAGGGTTAGAAGAAAATGCCCAGGGTCTGCCCAAGGTAGAAAATCAGAAAAAAGAAAGAATAAAAATTAATGACCTATGCATCTATCTCAAAATACTAGGAAAAAATAACAACAAAAAAGAGCAAACTCAAAGGGAGTAGAAGGCAGTAAATATTAAGGATAAAAAGTAAAATTGGTAAAATAAACAAACAAAATACAATCAACAAAGCCCAAAGTTGATTCATGGAGCGAGGAGGGGAGACCTAATAAAATAGACTAACATCTAGCAAGATCATGAAAAAAAAAAAGCTGTAAGAGAAATAACCAGTATTACAGGGATGAAAAGAGAGACATAAATTAATACATGATAATGAACAACATTATATTTTGTATTATATTGTATTATATTGTATTTATTGTATTATTTATTGTATATATTAATTATATTATATTAATTATAGTATATTATATTAATTATAGTATATTATATTCTAGTATAGTATATTATATTCTAGTATAGTATATTATATTCTAGTATAGTATATTATATTCTAGTATAGTATATTCTATTCTAGTATAGTATATTCTATTCTAGTATAGTATATTCTATTCTAGTATATTCTAGTATATTCTATTCTATTCTATTCTATTCTATTCTATTCTATTCTATTCTATTCTATTCTATTCTATTATAATATTAATTATATTATACATTGGGAAGTTTATAAGAAATAGAAAAATCTTCAGAAGAACACAAGTTGTACACTGATAGAGGAAGAAATAACAATTGTGCTTAGTTCTATAATTGAATTAAATCAATAGTCTGAAGTCTTCTTTGTAGAAAATTCTTAGTTCACATGGCTTCAGCAGTAATTTTTAACTCCTAGGGAGCCAATAATCCCAAACTTACACAAACTGTTACAGAAAAAAGGGGAAAAAAAAAATGCAGGTCCACCGTATTTATAAGATTAGCATAATTTTGATATCAAAACCAGATAGTATAACTTTGGTATCAAAGCCAAATAGTATGAGAAAATAAACCTA
Organism: Loxodonta africana; assembly: GCF_030014295.1. Lineage (NCBI taxonomy): Eukaryota > Metazoa > Chordata > Mammalia > Proboscidea > Elephantidae > Loxodonta > Loxodonta africana. The sequence goes on along the minus strand of NC_087345.1, from coordinate 60,319,312 downwards.
CATGTAAACTTCACCCATTAAATAAAAAAAAAATTTAGATGTGAAAATGTAAATTCATCAATATTTTTCTTATGATTTATATTTTTGAATTTTTTTTTTTAAATTCTTCCTCTCCCCTAAATCGCTACATTTTTCTGTCATATATTTATTGATTCACTTACAGTTTTTCCTTTCCTATTTAGGTCTTTTATCTATCTGTAGTTCAAACCCGTACAAACCCGTATGTGTACTTAGGTTGAAATTTAATTTTATTTATCTCCATATGATGATCCACTTTTTGTAACATCATCCACTAAGCAGTGCATCCTGTATTGCTTATTAAGGTCTTAGCTCTCTTTTCTATTCTCTTGGTCTATTTGTCTGGTCTTGTGCCATCATCACACTCTTTTCATTACTGTGGTTTCATATTTTCCTTTATTACTTCTTTTATGAATAAAATGCATTGTGTTACACCCCCAGTAGAATAAAGAACTCTTGAAATCAAATCTTATCATACTCGGTTCTCCCCACAGTAAAGCATATGGTAGACAATAAAAAAAATATGAATGAGGAATAAAAGAAATAGCTTGTAGATATTCATAGGTGTATAATGTTACGTAGTCCAAAATAAATACAGGTTGTGGTTATGTGAAATTATAGTAAGTGAACACATTTCATAAGGAAAATATAAGATATAAAGAAATTAAATAGTCATGAGAGCAAACTGAAGCATGCAAATGGGAGAGATTATACACAACTTTCATTCTAAAAGGGCAAAAACATGTCAATTGTTACTATAACCAAAATTTAAACATTATTTTTAATATTCAACATTGGAACACATCTCCCATAGGATTATTATTCCACTGTCTCATTTATTTTATTAAAGCTAAGACAATATTGATTTTGAGTTTGAAAATAAATACTAATGATTAATAAAACATCTACTTTCAATTCGGGGATTTAAAGTTTTATTGTGCTAAAAAAAATTTCAGCCTTGGCCAACACTAATTGCTAGTTAGGTATTGTTTGCAGGTGCAAAATATGAAAACATTTCATAAAATTGTAAACACTTTATGATATCTTAAATATCTATATTTTACAAAAACTAGTAATTTTTGAGGTGATTTGCATTTTAACTTTTTTTCAATTGTTCAAGAAGTCAACAAAATTCTGAATCTTTTCCTTTGAGGAGGAAAATTTATGTTTCTAAAACATCTAGGGATACCTCAAACGACTCCTTGTCTGGCCTTATTTCCATTTATGTCAAGGTCCCAGTGTTCCATCACCACCTGCACTTGTAACCAGGGTAGTTTAACGTCTCTTGCACATTATGTGCGTTGACTTGTTCCTACCAAAGTTGCTTTTTGTGGTTGTACAAGTACAAAAAGTACAGGACAATGTACAGAAATGTCCCAGACTTAAGGTAGTTACATGCATTGTCCTTCTAGAAGCTTTTATTTTATTTTCAATATTCAGTTTAAAGGGAAACCAGAGATATGTTCACAGATACAGTCTGTTCCCTGAAATCACTTTTGAATTATCTTCAGCAAAATTTTACTTGCATGTAATATTAATGATATTGCTGGATAATTTCTCCTTTCTCTTGGATCACCTTTCTTTGGAATGGGTACAAATATGGATCTCTTTCAGTCAGTTGGCCAGGTAGATGTCTACCAAATTTCTTGGCATAGACAAGTGAATGCTTTCAGTGTTGCATCTGTTTGTTGAAACATCTCATTGATGTTTCATAGATTCCTGGATCCTTGTTTTTTGCCAACGCCTTCAGTCAAGCTTGGATTTTTCCTTCAGTACCTTAGGTTTTTGATTATATGCTGCCTCCTGAAATGGATGAACATCAACTCATTCTTTTTGGTGCAGTCACTCTGTGAATTCCTTCCATCTTCTTTCCATGCTTCCTGTGTCATTCAATATTTGACCCATAAACTCCTTCAATATTGCAACTCAAGGTTTGAATTTTTCTTCAGTTCTTTCAGCTTGAGAAAAGCCAAACATGTTATTCCCTCTTGGTTTTCTAACTCCAGGTCTTTGCAAATTTCATTATAATACCTTACTTTTTCTTCCCAAACAGTCCTTTGAAATCTCTGGTTCAGCTCTTTTACTTCATCATTTCTTCCATTCACATTAACTACTCTCTGTTCAAGAGAAAATTTCAGAGCCTCTTCTGACATCCTTTTTGGTCTTTTCTTTCTTTCCTGTCTTTTTAATGACTTTTTGCTTTCTTTATGTATATCCTTGATGTCATCCCACAACTTGTCTGGTCTTCGGTCCTTAGTGTTCAATGTGTCAGATCTGTTCTAAAATGGCCTCCAAATTCAGGTGGGATATACTCAAGGCTATACTTTGGCTCTAATGGATTTGTTTTAATTTTCTTTAGCTTTAACTTGAACTTGCACATTAGCAGTTATCCTTGTTCTGCATCATATTGAGCTCTATTATCTCTTTCACAGATGTAATGGATTTGATTCCTGTGTTCTCTATTTGACAAGGTCCACATGTATAGTCACCATTTATGTTGTTTAAAAAAGGTATTTCCAATAAATATGTCATTCATCTTACAAAATTCTATCATACGATCTTCTGCATCATTTCTATCACCAAGGCCATATTTTCCAACCACCGATCCTTCTTCTGTTTCCAACTTTTGCATTCTAATCACCAGTAATTATCAGTGCATCTTAATTGCAAGTTTGATCAACTTCAGACTGCAGACGTTGGTAACAACTTTCATTTACTTCATCTTCATTATTAGTGGTTGGTGTGTAAAATTAAATAATAGTCATACTAACTTGTATATGGTATGGTATGAATATTATCCTATTACTGACAGTGTTGTATTTCAGAGCAGATCTTGAAATATTCTTTTTGACAATTATTGTGATGCTATTCCTCTTCAATTTGTCATTCCTGGCATAGTAGACCATAAGACTGTCTGATTCAAAATGACAAATACCAGTTCATTTCAGCTCACTAATGCCTACAATATCCTTCTTTAAGCATTCCATTTCACTTTGGACAACGTCCAATTTTCCTAGATTCATACTTCATGCATTCCATGTTCTAAATATTAATGGGTGTTTATAGCTGTTTCTTCCCATTTACAGTCATGCCACATCGGCAAAGTCCTGAAAGCTTTATTCCATCCACGTCATTAAGGTCGACTCTTCCCCAGTCATGGTTTGAGTGCCTTCCAGCTTGAGGAAACCATGATAGCATAGTGGTTAAGGGGTATGGCTGCTGACCAAAAGGTCAGCAGTTCGAATTCATGAGGTACTCCTTGGAAAAAATGCAGGGCAGTTCTGCTCCGTCCAGTAGTGTTGCTATGAGTGCGAATTGACTAGATGGCAACAGGTTTGGGTTTTTTGGTTGTCTAACCAGAGGGACTCATCTTCTGGCACTATGTCAGACAATATTCCACGGCTATTCGTTTTTTTTTTTTATTTGGTTTGGTTGTTGGATTCATAAGGTTTTCATTGGCCAATTTTTTCAGAAATAGATTATCAGGTCTAGTCTGTCTTAGTTTAGAAGCTCTGCTGAAACCTGTCCACTTTGGGTGGCTCTGCTGGTATTTGAAATACCTATGACATAACTTTCAGCATCATAGCAACATGAAGCCACCACAGTATGACAAACTGACAGATAAGTGTTGGACATTCTCATCTAACAATACCAAAGCCCCACACAGTATATTATTCCCCCTCTCCCCGCCCCCGCCCCATTTAAATCCTACTGCTTTTCTAGTGAGAAAGCTGCAGCTTAGGTTAGGTAAGAATCTATTTAAAGTCTCAGAATCTGTCCAGGGAAATCTGGGCTAGAACGCAAGTCTCTTGGGTCCCTGACTAGTGTGTTCTCTATTATATCAAGTATTTAAGGTCAGATTTTATACAGTGTAGATACACTCTTAATGGTGATGGGATATTATTTGGAAATGTTATAAAATTTTGTATTTCATCAGTTCCATGACATTTATTCCCAGTTGGTATCATTTGGACACCAAATTTTAATTGACTTACCAGGATACACACTGATATTTCTGTTATGAACACTCGATTTTGGTTTTTGCATGTTCTACATGCCCTAAATTTTAAAGAGTAAAAGCACATGATTCCTTTTCAAAGAAAGTGCTGGATTTTCAAAGAGCTGGGCAAAACCACTTGCCCAAATCTTTTAGCTTATAGCTGAAAACATGTCTATAATTATCCTGAATAAGTGATTACCTTAGTAGGAGAAAGAAATTTCAGGATTGAATTACCTCCATCATTTATGTGGGTATTTTTGTAGCATAAGAACATTTTAGAAGTGATTTCTAAGTTAATGTTGTTACAAGGGAGGTGGTTAAAATTAGAAAAAGCATGCAGTAATTCTGTAACATCTGAAACAAATTATGGTATGTTTAGCTCTCTGTGTGCTTTTTCAAACTCTGAAAATGTATGTCAACACTTTTACTTATTAAGAACCTAAATAATCAAAAGGATGCTAATCAAGCTACAAGGTAGATGAGTTTGCTAATAGATTTCAGATTTTAACTTTTAAAATATTTCATTTATTTTTTGAACATTTTGTTGTAGTTTTCGTAAAAATTGACAGAGTAAGTTTCTCACTCAACAATTTATATGTATTTTGTTTTGTGACATTAGTTTCAATTCCCTCAATGTGACAGCAGTCTACTCACTTCCTCCCTGAATTCTCCATTTTCATTCCCCCATCTTTCCTGCCCCTTCCTGCCTTCTGAGCTTTGTTTTTGGGAAAATGCTTTCCTTTTGGTCTCATATGAGTGATTGTTCTGAGAAGCATGCTCCTCACAAGTGTTATTGTTCACTTTAAAGGACTGTCTATCGTTTGGCTGAAAGATGATCTATGGGAGTGGGTTCAGTTCCAGCTTTGAAGGTTGTCTAATGCCATTGTCTCGAGGGTTCCACCAGTCTCAATCAGAGCAGTAAACCTGGTCTTTTTTATGAATTTGAATTTTGTTCTACATTTTTCTCCCATTTTGTCCAGGGATTTCTACTGTGATACTGATCAGAGTGGTCAATAGTGGTTGCCCGGCTCCATGTAGTTCTTCTGGTCTCAGGCTAGTGAAGGCTGTGGTTTGTGTGGTCCATTAGTCCTTTGGACTAATTGTTTCCATGAGACTATGATTTTCATTACTCTTCTTTGCTCCAGACAGGAGGAGATCAATAGTTGTATCTTAGATAGCTGCTTACAAGCTTTTAAGACCCCAGCTGCTACTCACCAAAGTAGGATGTAGAACATTGTCTTTATGGACTATGTATGCCAACCGATCAAGATGTCTTCCGAGACTATGGTCCTAAGCCTTCAATCCCAGTGTCTCAGTCCCTGTATTTCACTGATTCTGTCTCCCATTGATTCAATTCTATTCCTTGGCCCTTCCAATACATTTCTGAAATTTTAGTGTTAATCTCCTGGATTTCTAGTTGCAGTTTTTGTATGGTTTGTAATTGTCCACTTATTTTGTCATTTTGTTCTTATATTGTTTTTCTGAATTCTTCTAGAGGTTTATCTGTGTTTTCCTTGGTTTTGTCTGTGTTCTCCTTGATCTCTTTGAGAGTTCTATATATAAGTCTTTTGAATTCCTTATCAGGTAGTTCAATTAGAATGCTATTTTCTCATAATGCTTCTTTCTCTGAAGTAGTTCCCTTTAAATGTTCAAAAGTAAATTTTAAATCTATTAGTATAATATGATGTTTTGTTATACTTCCACCAGAAGAAATCCATAGGTTCTTTGGCATTTCTATATTTTCATGTGGTTTTATTTTTAAGGATATAGAGTTCATTTAGTCAAATATTCAAAAAAATTTTTTAATTTTACAATGTAATAAATAAACTTTTATTATTTTAAGCCACTGCATTGTTATGGTTTATCATGTACAAATAGTTTTGCCTAACTATGCATGAATGTTTCCATCTTATAAAGTAACAGTATTTAATAAATATTATGTATTTAATAATAGAAATCATTTTAGCAGTATTTACCATGCGCAAGGCAACTTTCAAAGAATCTTATATACAACTTATTTCACCTTTAATCTAAAAAATAGACAAATTTGGAAGCTAAATAAATGTGATGGGAAGATTGAGACTGAAAAGTGTTATGTGACTTAGACAAGTTACATAGCTTGTGGGGAGCAAATATATTATACCAGGATCCAAAGGGTGAATTATTATACTTCTATAACAACAAGTAACATAAAAGTAGGTATAGTGGATAAATTGTTGAAAATCATTCCTTAGGCATACAAGGAGTTTTTACTAGCAACTAATTTTCTAAAAGCATTAGTTTGCAATCACAAATAAAAAAGATCAGAGGAAAGACAAACCATTGTTTGGAAGCTTTCACTTTTTGGAAGCTAATAGGTGAAACCTTGAACTTCCTGGTTCAAACAAATAAAGGAAAATCAAAGTCTATGTCTATGGACACAAAGTTAACTATTTTGACTAATGCTTAAGGTAAAATGCTTGGTTCTGTTTTTAAAAATTGTCAGAACAAAACAACATGCTGATTGTTTAACTTTATTTTTTTCACCTTGGTAGTGGAAACTAATAAGTATAGATCCAGTCTGAATTGTATAATTTTCTTCTCTTACCTTATTCTTGTTAAAGGGAGATGCCTAAAATATTGTCATGTAAATGTAGGAGACACAAATGAGATTGACATGGACAATCTAACAAGTAGATAATATATTTTTAGATCATCAGTAAAATCGTATAAGTTCCAAGCCCTACATTAACCTAAAAATCCACAAATGGGCTAGGTTCTATCTGATGAAGCCAACTATTTGCAGGCCTCATCTTTTAACCTCTAATGCAGCATCTGGAATGCTGTTTAAAGTTATATTGGGATTTCTGTACTTGACTGAAATCACAAGAATATGGATGAAAGACATTTCTTAGAGTTCCGTACACCCACTGGGCACCCAGGTGAATAAATTGATGGCAATTTAATACATGCCATGATTTTGGCAGGCATTAAGGAATGGAGATGATTTAAAGATTGAAATCCAAAACCTATCAGATAAAGAGTTTTTTAAAAAAAGGATAATTTAGCCTAGGGAAAAGGAAATTGAGAAATAATTTAAGAATGGTCTTTAGAGATATGAAGTCTATTTTCAAAATAGTGAAAGCTAGTTGTATCCTTTTTACAACAAGAAAAGAACAGAAAGAAATGGGGCTAATTTGCAAGCCATTTAAAAAAACAAACAACCTCCAACCTGGAAATACATTAGCCTATAATAGTTATGAAATATTTCCAGACATTTTAATAATATAGCTGAATATATTTACAAGATTAAGATATATATATGTATGAGTTGAATCAACTCGATGGCACTGGGTGTTTCTGGGTATGTATGTGTAGATAGATGAACAATAGATTAGATAGAGAGATAGATGTCATGTTTTTGTTAGGTGCCGTTGAGTCAATTTCAATTCATAGCAACCCCATGTGACAGGGTAGATCCGTCCCATAGGCTTTTCTAGGCCGTAATCTTTACAGGAGCAAATTGTCAGGTGTTTCTCCTAAGGAGCCACTAGGTGGGTTCAAATCGCCAGCCTTTTGATTAGCAGCTGAGCACTCAACCATTGTGCCACCAGGGATCCTAGATAGATGATAGATGATGATGATACATAGATAGATGATAGATAGACAGATGATAGATGATAGATAGATAGATAGGTAGATAGATAGATAGATAGATAGATAGATAGATAGATAGATAGATAGATAGATAGATAGATAGATAGATAGATAGATGATGGATGGATGATAGATAGACAGACAGATGGATAGATAGATGATAGACAGATGATAGGTAGATAGGTAGGTAGGTATATAGAATCCTGGATTATTCCTTATCAACTGTGATTTCGTATTCTATAACTTATTGTTGGTAAGTAGGTATCATGTATTTAGAAAATAAGGGTTCCACTTTCCCATGCCCATTCTATTTTGTACATAAATTGATGAACTCACTGAGGGTGAAAATCATCTTCAGCGTCATCCTTGAGTCAGAATGATACCATAACTTAATATATATTATTTGAACAGAAAGTTACTGTAAGGTTTTATACAATTAACTGTTGTTAGCTAGACTGGTAGGAAAAGCACTTAGTGAGAATATGGAGGACTTAGAGATGAAACATTGAATTGAAAGACATCTTTTTTTATTTTTAAAGCATAATACCTTCATATACATAATTACATTAGAATAAAGAACTTTCCCAGTTGTGAGTTTCCGATGTGCTTTTAGACTTGGAATGCAAAATAATTTTATTTAAATGACATTTTACCCTAACTCAAACTCAATTTCCTCTCTTGAAGATGGGAACACTATTTCTTTCTCTATCCAATTCACAGAGTAATTATGGGGATTAAATAAAGCAAAAGTCTTTAAAAAACATAAACTTCTAAAAATACTAAGAATTTTTATCATGATCTTATTTGCAATATACAAGAAATCACTTCTAAAACCTATGCACTGGAGATCTGAGAGCAGCTGCCATGTTTCTTTGATTGTTTCATATTTTAAATGAGTTTCATAAATGTTAATCGTGTTATTCAAACTTGACAAAGAAAATGGTTGGAAGGTATCCAAATAAAACTGAAACCAAATCATTGTAACAACTCTCTGCCATGATGCTTTAGTTCAATTTACAATTTGCCTAACCTGGCAAAGAAGCCCTGGTGGTACAGTGGTTAAAGTGCTTGGCTGCTAAACAAAAGGTCACAATTCAAACCCACCAGCCACTCCTTGGGAGAAAGATGTGGCAGTCTGCTTCTGTACAGATTTACAGCCTTAGAAACCTGATGGGGCAGTTCTACTCTGTCAGGTAGGGTCACTATGAGTCAGAATCAACTAAAGGACAATGGGTGTGGTTTTGGTTTTTAGCATCCCTGGCAAAGTAGTTCCTCGGAAGCACAAACAGTTAAGCAATCAGCTATGAAACAAAAGCTTAGAGGTTCAAGTCCACTCAGAGATCCCTTGGAAGAAAAGCCTGGCAATAAGCTTTCGAAAAATCAGCCATTGATAACCCTGGGGAGCATAGTTCTGCTCTGACATACACAGGATCACCGTGAGTTGGAATCGATTTGATGGCAACTAGTTTGGTTTTCTTTCTTTCTTTTTTTTTTTTGGCTTACCCTGGCTAATTTGAACAAAAAATGGGATTCATTGAAGTAACAGTTGAAGACCTTCGCTGGGTTAAGGCAAGAATTAATAAAGTTCCAGAGGCTAAGAGAGCAGGAGCAAATTGGCCATGTCCTCAAGGTGCTGCCGCTTTACTGAATTAGCTCCAACACCATTATCACCACCACTCACACCATACTGTGTCACTCAGCTCAGGGTTCAAGGTCCAACAGAGTATAATAGGCCAAACTTGGGAATTATTCCCACTGCTTATCTAGGACTATCTCTCCATGGATGTACATAAGAGGGAAGAAGGCATCCTGGCACAGTTATTTGGGTGGCTGCTACTAGAAGTGAGAGTAGATGCTGGGTGGCTAAAACAACAATTATGACAACAAATGTCCACTACATAATTGGGGTCTTAAAGCTTGCTGGATATAAATTCAGTTTCTCAGAAATATTTTCAAATAGTGGAGGGTATTTTTAATTAATTTTAATGAACAATTTATTATTTCTAATAATTTCTTAAAAATTCAAATATTTAGAAAATTTTATGAAGTATATATTTGGAAACGTTGGTGGCGTAGTGGTTAAGTGCTACGGCTGCTAATCAAAGGGTCAGCAGTTCGAATCCACCAGGCACTCCTCGGAAACTCTATGGGGTAGTTCTCTATCCCATAGGGTCGCTATGAGTTGGAATTGACTCAACGGCACTGGGTTTGGGTTTGGTTTTTTCCGATATATAAACATAAGAAATAGAGAATAAAAATACATTAACTGACACATGCTTTCATCTTTTCAGTTATATTTCCTTTAGAATTGTACTTAAGCATGACACTTTTAAAAAACTAATAGAATAGCATTTCTTTCCTTATCTCAGAAAGGATTTGCCTGGATCCTGAATGGCTAATAAACATATATATTTGCTTTTACCCTTAAAATAATTAAGAAATATTCACCCTAATTAGGCTAGATGTACCCTTTTAATCCTAATCAGTGTCTATCAAAATAGCTAGTGAAGTTCTTTTCTAGCAGTCATGCCCTAAATAAGAGGCTGTTAAAAAATAACTCCATGCGTTATTATAGTTTTCTGTGTAAGAAAATAAGATAGAGTTTAAAGCAACTGTGTTAAGTGACATACATTTATTCAGTTTTTGTGAAAATATTCATAAAACAACCCAGGCATGGCGAGGTATCAATAAACAGTGCTAACACTTAAGAAGCTCAAAGTCTAGTGTGGCAGAAAGTAGGTGCATTTTTAACAAAACTATGCTTTCAGGACTATACAGAAGGAGCACTTAAATTTGTTTAAAGAGACCTGGTAATGGTTGTTGAATAAGATCAGTACTATAGACTTTGGTGGAGCGTGTGGGGTATGCTAAGATGGTTGAAGTAATCAGCAGGGTAAAGTGAGGTTCTTAATTCCCTTGGGTGTTTTACATAGACAAGTCACTGGTTAAAGTAATGCTATAGTGTTGTTATAGTAATAACAACAAAATCCACTCGTTTGTCCTTTAATTCAGTAAAAATTTATTTCTCACTCGTATGATGTGAGTGTTCCATATCAGTCAGCAACTTTTCTACCTTTAGTAATTTAGTAATTCTGGGACCAAGGCTCCTCCCATGCCCTAGAGCCCCAAGTCCTATGCTTCCCACTGGAATATAAGGGCAGATAGGGGTTGTAAAACAAAAACAAACAAAAAAAACCCTCTACTTTACTGCTTGTCCTGGAAATGACATATAACACTCCATATTCAATTGGTGAAAAATTGTCATATGGCCCCACATACCACTTTTCCCAGAAACATCTTTAAAACCCACTGCCGTCAAGTCGATTCTGACTCATAGCAACCCTATAGGACAGAATAGAAGTGCCCCATAGAGTTTCCAAGAAGCAACTGGTGGATATGAACTGGTGACATTTTGGTTATCAGTCATAGCCCTTAAACCATTATGCCACCAGGGTTTCTCTTGGTAAAAGAGAACAGCATGGTTGATAGTTACCTATTTTTATTCAGAGGGAAATGTGAATGGAGAAATGAAAGAGAAAGAGAAATTACCAGGTAGGTATGAAATTGTTGATACTATATGATGATGCTTCCAATGCTGTTAACAAAAATGATGAAGAATAATTGACACTTTTGCAAACTGAGGATAATAAAAAATAGAGTTGAGCAGAATTTGGGGCTTGAATTCCTTAGCACTCTAAAAAGAATTTTATTTCTTCCGGGGAACGGATAAATAATAAAATGAAATAAACATTTCAACATCCATAGAGCTCTAAAACTTAATGTTATATGGAAAAAAAACCAATTATCTGAAAGATGTGAACAGTATTATACCAATTGTGTAATCAAAGCACAGAATGTATTATTGTATTATGTTTATGAATAAATATATATTTAGAAAAAATATAAAAACATAGGAAGCACATACAGCAAATTTTTGGTAATAGTTTTCTCTGAAGAAGAAAGTAAAGGAACAGAATCTTCGGCATATTTAAAAGATTCTGACTTCATCAACAGTAGGTTTATTTATTATAAAATATCTGAATCAAATATTGCAAAACATTAATGTTTTTTCACTTGGGGTAGTGGGTACAAGGTTGTTCATTTTGTAAGTTTCTATGTTGAGTATAGTATTTTCAAATTAAAGAAAACCTGTAAATTTATTAATGAAAGGAGGAGGTTATTGCTCATATTTAGGGCATTTTTATGATACTGAAATTGTATTATTTGGCCATTTTTTACACTGTGATCTGAGAGCTTATTGCATAAACTTTTGTAAACTAAAAAACATTGGACAATATAACTGAGTGTAATTTGGATTGAAATAAATAGGAAGAGAATTAGCAGCCAAGAGTACATTATATGGTTGTATTTAATATAATTAGATTTTCTTCTAGCCGATCTCAGAGGTTTTAGAGGCCAAAAGATTAAGTACTCACATGGATCCCAGAATGATACCTAAAAGAGCAGTAATTATTATCCAGAAAGTAACCCATAAAGGTGGAAGGAGTATTTATCTGATATGCTTTTTTTCCCTTGTCTGTATTCCTGGGTGGTCTCAAGTTAAGAGAATAAGCTGCCAACGAACCATTCATTCTCTCCCCCCATATTTTTCTAACATGATTCGTAAAACAGAAATGTTCCATATATAGAAGGTTAGAGAGAAAGCTTCTTCCTTTCTTTCCAGCACTCACTTGCTACTCTCCATTGAAGCGGAAGTGATATAGCTGAGTGAAGAGGTGGTGTACATCAATTATGCCTGTGGAATTAATGATAGGACTGACAAGAAAATTACACCCATGTAAGGCTTTAATGAAAGTGGGGGATATAGGAGAGCAGAAGAAATCACAGGCACACATCGCAATCTGAGATATCCAGATTCAGCTTCCCATGTCTGCTTTTTATCTCACAGAACAGGCTTAATTATTGGATCACCAAACCGAAAACCAAACCCATTGCTGTTGGTGATTCTGACTCATAGCAGCCCTATAGTACAGAGCAGAACTGTCCCACAGGGTTTTTATGGAAGCAGATTGCCACATCTTTCTCCCATGAAGTGGCTGGTGGATTCAAACCTCCCGCCTTTCATTTAGCAGCTGAGCACTTTAACCACTGCACACCAGGGCTCCCTTATTGAATCACAAACCACCAAAATATGTGTGCGATAGCCTTCAGTATGGATTACACCTCAACATAAAGAAAACAAAAATTCTCATACCTGAAAAAATAAGCAACATCATGATAAATGGAGAAAATACTGAAGTTGTCAAGGATTCATTTTACTTGGATCCACAATCAACACCTATGGAAGCAGCAGTCAAAAAATCAAACAATGTATTGCCTTGGGCAAATCTGCTGCAAAAATGTTAAAAAGCAAAGCTGTCACTTTGAAGACTAAAGCGTGCGTGATCCAAGCCGTGGTATTTTCAGTCGCCTCATATGCATTCGAAAGTTGGACAATGAATAAGGAAGGCTGAAGAAGAATTGATGGGGAAGAATATCGAATATACCTTGGACTTCCAGAAGAATGAACACATCTATCTTGGAAGAAATACAGCCAGGATATTCTGTAGAAGCAAGGATGGTGAGACTTTGTCTCACGTATTTTGGATGTGTTACTAGGAAGGACCAGTCCCTGGAGAAGGAAATCACACTTGGTAAAGTGGGGGTCAATGAGAAAGAAGAAGACCCTCAATGAGATGGACTGACACAGTGGCTGCAACAAGACTCTCAAACAGCATTTGGGAGGGTGGTGCAGGACTGGGCAGTGTTTTGTTCTGTTGGACATAGAGTCCCTGTGAGCCGGAACAGACTCGATTGCACATAAAACAACAAATACTTAAGGTTTAAAAATGTTTCTGAATTTTATTTTAGTATGACCTACATGGAGAATAGTGAACAAATACATCTTAAGTATATAGATATGTACATTTTTATAAATTCACTATAAGCATATAGTTAGTATCCAACTTAAAAAATACATCATAAACAGCACTGCAGAAGCTCATGATGTCTCCTTCCTGTCACATTTTCCAGAGTATTCACATACTGACTTGTAACACCCTATATTATTTTGCCTGTTTTTCAACATTATATAAGTAGACTCACTGAGTATGTACACAGTTCGATCTAGCTTGTTTTTTGTTTTCTTTAAATGGTGTTTCTCACATTTTTTTTCATTATTCTCCCCTTAAGGAGCCTTTATTACCTCTTTTCTTCCCCCAACTCCTCAACAAAATTTTAATGTTGCAGATATTCTCCATATTTCTTTATATAATGTATGTGTATATGTGTTTATGCATAAAATAATAAGAGTTTTTTCAGTCCCAAAAACCAGTTTTCATCTCTTTGGGACACTTTTGTCCATGTTGCAAGTGTATGGCTTAACGTGTTTGTGAGCTTCGTCCGTATCATTTAATGTAGTTGTTCATTCATACTGATCGTTGCTGTTGTTGTTAGGTGCCATCGAGTTGGTTCCTACTCATAGCAACGGTATGCACAACAGAACACGACACTGCCTGGTCCTGAGCCATCCTTGCAATTCTTGTCATGCTTGAACTCATTGTTGCAGCCACTATGTCAATCCACCTCCTTGAGGGTGTTCCTCTTTTCTGCTGACCCTGTGCTCTGCCAAGCACAAAGTCCTTCTCCAGGGACTGATCCCTCCTGACAACATGTCCAAAGTGTATAAGATGCAGTCTCGCAATCCTTTCTTCTAAGGAGCATTCTGGTTGTGCTTCCTCCAAGACAGATTTGTTCGTTCTTTTGGCAGTCCATGGTATATTCAATATTCTTCATCAACACCACAATTCAAAGGTGTCAATTCTTCCTCAGTCTTCCCTACGCATTAAGTTAGCTTTCACATGCATATGACGCCATTGAAAATACTATGGCTTGGGTCAGGCGCACCTTAGTCTTCAAGGTGACATATTTGCTCTTCAACACTTTAAAGAGGTCCTTTGCAGCAGATTTATCCAATGCAATGCGTCTTTTGATTTCTTGACTGCTGCTTTCGTGGCTGTTGATTGTGGGTCCAAGTAAAATGAAATCCTTGACAGCTTCAATCTTTTCTCCATTTATCATGATATTGCTCATTGGTCCAGTTGTGAGGATTTTTTTTTTTTTTTTTTATGTTGAGGCACAATCCATACTGAAGGCTGTGGTCTTTGATCTTCATTAGTAAGTGCTTTAAGTCCTCTTCACTTTCAGCAAGCAAAGTTGTGTCATCTGTATAATACAGGTTGTTAATGAGTCTCCCTCCAATCCTGATGCCCTGTTCTTCATATAGGCCAGCTTCTCAGATTATTTGCTCAGCATACAGATTGAATAGGTATGGTGAAAGAATACAACCTGATGCACGCCTTTCCTGACTTTAAACCAATCAGTATCCCCTTGTTCTGTCTGAACAACTGCCTCTTGATCTATGTAAAGGTTTCTCATGAGCACAATTAAGTGTTCTGGAATTCCCATTTTTCACAATGTTATCCATAATTTGTTAGGATACACACAGTCAAATGCCTTTGCATAGTCAATAAAACACAGGTAAACATCCTTCTGGTATTCTCTGCTTTCAGCCAGGGTCCATCTGACATCAGCAATGATATCCCTGGTCCCATGTCCTCTTCTGAAACCGGACTGAATTTCTGGCATTTCGCTGTCGATGTACTGCTGCATCCATTTTTGAATGATCTTCAGCAAAATTTTGCTTGCGTGTGATATTAATGATATTGTTCTATAATTTCCACATTCGGTTGGATCACCTTTCTTGGGAATAGGCATAAATATGGATCTCTTCCAGTCAGTTGGCCAGGAAGCTGTCTTCCATATTTCTTGGCATAGACGAGCAAGCGCCTCCAGCGCTGTATCTGTTTGTTGAAACATCTCAATTGATATTCCATCAGTTCCTGAGTCTTGTTTTTCTCCAATGCCTTCAGAGCAGCTCAGACTTCTTCCTTCAGTACCATCAGTTCCTAATCATATGCCACCTCTTGAAACGGTTGAGTATCGACTAATTCTTTTTGGTATAATAACTCTGTGTATTCCTTCCATCTTCTTTTGATGCTTCCTGCATCACTTAATATTTTCTCCATGGAATCCTTCACTATTGCAACTCGAGGCTTGTATTTTTTTTCAGTTCTTTCAGCTTGAGAAATGTCAAGCGTGTTCTTCCCTTTCGGTTTTCCATCTCCAGCTCTTTGCAGATGTCATTATAATACTTTACTTTGTCTTCCCAAACCGCCCTTTGAAATCTTCTGTTCGATTCTTTTACTTTATTGATTCTTCCTTTTGCTTTAGCTACTTGATGTTCGAGAGCAAGTTTCAGAGTGTCCTCTGACATCCATCTTGGTCTTTTCTTTCTTTCCTGTCTTTTCAGTGACCTCTTGCTTTCTTCATGGATGATGTCCTTGATGTCTTCCACAACTCGTCTGGTCTTCCGTCACTAGTGTTCATTGTGTCAAATCTATTCTTCAAATGATCTCTAAATTCAGGTGGCATATACTCAAGGTCATAGTTTGGATCTTGTGGACTTGCTCTGATTTTCTTCAGTTTCAGCTTGAACTTGCATAGGAACAATTGATGGTCCGTTACACAGTCGGCCCCTGGCCTTGTTCTGACTGATGATATTGAGCTTTTCCATTGTCTCTTTCCACAGATGTAGTCAATTTGATTTCTGTGTGTTCCATCTGGCAAGGTCCATGTGTATAGTTTCCTTTTATGTTGGTGAAAGAAGGTATTTGCAATGAAGAAGTCCTTGGTCTTGCAAAATTCTACCATTCGATTTCCAGCATTGTTTCTATCACCAAGGCCATATCTTCCAACTACTGATCCTTCTTTGTTTCCAACTTTCACATTCCAATCGCCAATAATTATCAGTGCATCTTGATTGCATTTTCGACCAATTTCAGACTGCAGCAGCTGATAAAAATCTTCTATTTCTTCATCTTGGCCCCAGTGGTTGGTGTGTAAATTTGAATAATAGTCATATTAACTGGTCTTCCCTGTAGGCATATGGATATTATCCTGTCAGTGACAGCGTTGTACTTCAGGATAAATGTTGAAACGTTCTTCTTGACAATGAATGCAACAGCGTTCCTCTTCAAGTTGTCATTGCCAGCATAGTAGACTATGATTGTCCAATTCAAAATGGCCAATACCAGTCCATTTCAGCTCACTAATGCCTAGGATGTGGATGTTTATGTGTTCCATTTCATTTTTGATGATTTCCAATTTACCTAGATTCATACTTCATACATACGGGTTCCGATTATTAATGGATGTTTGCAGGTGTTTCTTCTCATTTTGAGTAGTGCCACATCAGCAAACAAAGGTCCCGAAAGCTTTCGTCCATCCACATCATTAAGGTCGACTCTACTTTGAGGAGGCAGCTCTTCCCCAGTCATCTTCTGAGTGCCTGGGAGGCTCATCTTCCAGCACTATATCAAACAATGTTCCACTGCTATTCATAAGGTTTTCACTGGCTAATGCTTTTCAGAAGTAGACTGCTGGGTCCTTCTTCCTAGTCTGTCTTAGTCTGGAAGCTCAGCTGAAACCTGCCCTCCATAGGTGACCCTGCTGGTATCTGAACACCAGTGGCATAGCTTCCAGTATCACAGCGACATGCAAGCCCTCACAGTACGACAAATTGACAGACCCACCAGAGTCATACTGCCTACTGTATAGTATTTCATTGTGTGAACATACCACTTTTATTTACCTATTCTACCATTCATGGAAATTTAATGGTTTTCAGCTTTTTTTTTTTAATCTGTTCTACCATTCATGGAAATTCGATGGTTTTCAGTTTTTGGACTTTATATACTTCTTGGATATTTTTTGTAAGCATATGTCACAATTCTGTTGAGAATATTCCTACATAATAGGATATTCATATGTTCGGCTGCTGTAGGTACTGCCAAAGAGTTTTCCAATTTACATTTTCATAAGCAGTTTATGAGGATTCCAGTTGCTCCATACCCTTTCCAACACTTGATATTGTCAGTCATTCAGAAATGTTAGCTATTTTGGTGAGTATGTGGTGGCATCTTCTTGTGGCTTTAATTTGCATTTCCTTGATGAGTAACGATGGTGAATATCTTTTAACATACCTATTGGATATTTGGTAATTCTCCATGATGTGCCTACTAAGGTCTTTGCATATTTTCCTATTAAGTTGTCTGAATTTATCTTATTAACTTATAAGAATTCTTTATACATTTTGGAAAAAGTACCCTTCAAAAGTGTATCTTCTCATCTCTGGCTTCTTTTTTTTTTTTTTAATCTCTTAATGATATTTTTTTGAATCTTAATAGTGTTTACTTTTTTCTTTTTTATAAGATCAGCACCTTCTGTTTCTTATATAAATAATTGCATACTTTACTATCAAAAGTTATTTCTTCTATGTTTTCCTCTAAAATCTTTAAAGTCTTACCTATCATTTTATGTCGGTAATCCATCTGGCATTTGTATTTGTTCGTGTTAAGATTACAGCCTAGGAAACCCTATGGGGCAGTTCTTCTCTGTCCTATACGGTCACTATGAGTCCGAAGACGGCACATAACAACCACAACATAGTGTGAGGTAGGTTTCAAGATTTTTTGTTTTCAAAAATATGCTTACAAAGCAATAAAAAAATAAATAATCCATAGGAAAACCAATCTAAGAATGACTCAAAATCTAGATGCCACAAAAATAAATAATCATAAATATGACATCACAAAAACATAAAAATTTTCACTTAACCAAAAAACAAAAAAAAATCATAAAGGCAAAGAACAATCTGAAGGCAAAATATGAATGAATTATTCACAGTCTTTTATTGCCTATATATAAAGACCTACAAATCAATAAAGAAATTACCAATGACAGAATACAATTTGCACACATTATTTAAAATATAGACTAGATTCTTAGTTATCTAGTGCTGCTATGACAGAAATATCACAAGTGGATGGCTTTTGCAAACAGAAGTTTATTTTCTCACAGTAAAGGAGGCTGAAAGTCTGAATTTAGGGTGTCAACTCCAGGAGAAGTCTTGCTCTCTCTGTCAGCTCTGGGTCATCAATCTTTCCCTGGTCTAGGAGCCTCTCAGGGCAGGGACCTTGGGTCCAAAGGATGCATTCTCCTCCTGATTCTGCTTTCTTGGAAGTAGGAGGAACCCCTGTTTCTCTGCTCACTTCTCTATTTTATATCTCAAAAGAGGTTGACTCCAGATACAACCTAATTTTGTAGATTGAGTCCTGCCTCATTAGCATAACTGCCTCTAATCCTGCCTCATTAACATCACAGAGGTAGGATTTAGAACACATAGGAAAATCACATCAGATCACAAAATCGTGGACAATCATACAATACTAGGAATCATGGCCTAGCGAAGGTGACACACATTTTTGGAGAACACAATTCAATCCATAACAGCTTCCTTATGCCAAAATAACAGTAACCCAAAAAAAACCCCCATTGCTATGAAGTCAATTCCAACTCATAACAACTCTATAGGACAGAGTAGAACTGCCCCATAGGGTTTCCAAGGCTGTAATTTTTATGGAAGCAAACTGCCACATCTTTCTCCCACAGAGTGGCTCGTGGTTTGAACCACCAACTTTGTGGTTAGTAACCAGGTGCTTAACCACTGAACCACCATGACTCCTTAAAATAACCAAACTCATTGCCGTGGAGTAGATTCCAACTCATAGTGACCCTATAGGACAGAGTAGAACTGTCCCATAGAGTTTCCAAGGAGCATCTGGTGAATTCAAACTTAACCACTTAGCTACCAGGGTTTCCCCCTTAAAATAACAGGAGCTAAAAACAAGTAGCTTTTAAAATTTGTTTCGTTTTTCTATTTCATATACCAGTGTTATTATAAGCAGGTGCAGAATTATATCGTTGCCCCACCTTCCTAAAAATGTGACTCCTATCAATGGTCTAAAATGGCTGGCTTATCTCCTCCCATCTTCCGCAAATTTCAGTCATACTTAAAGGGAACAGGCAGGGAAAGGAACAAATCTTTTAAAGGCAGAACCCAGAAATCATACAAAAATTTCTGTTCATATCCCTTTGGGGAGAATTTAGACATCTCTCCAAAAAGAAGATTGGAAATACATTCTTAATAAATGATGAAGGGGAATATGGCTATTGACGCCTCTAGCATTCTCTGTCCCTAGGGCAAAAGTTATAAACAGTTCACAGAAATTGGATCTTAAACACAGTAAGATGCAAAAACTAAGCTATCATTTTTAAAAAATGTACATTTTAACTACAAATAGATGGTTTTTTCACCTACCATATGGAGAGAGAACAAAAGGTTTGATTCTACACATTGTGGGAAGAGTGGGGGAAAAAGGCACTCTCTCATACATCTGCAAGAACTTTAAGGTAAAGTAAATTGAAAGACAAAAAAAACTAAACCCATTGCCTTCATGTTTATTCAGACTCATAATGACCCCATAAGACAGAGTAGAACTACCCAATAGGGTTTCCAGGGCTATAATTTTTATGGAAACAGACTGCCACATCTTTCTCCCACAGAGTGGCTGGTGGGTTCCAATGACCAACCTTTAGGTTAGCAGCCAAATGCTTAACTATTACGCCACCAGGGTTCCTAAAATTGAAAGACGGTCTATTATTATTTGCCACTATCTACAAAAATTCTAAATTCATGTATCCTTGCACCCAGATATTCTACTGTTAGTTAGCTTAAAGTAATAACAAATAACAAAAAAAGGTAAATAACAAATGTACAAGAAAAGTGATGGCAGTATTGGAAATAATATACATGCTTATTAACTAGGGCTAGGTCAAATCAATTATCTCACACTTTTAGTTGAATATGGCATTCCATTAGAAAGAACGTAACAGTTCTATTTAAACAGATATGGAAAAGAATGTCATGCTATATTTGGGAAGGAAAACAAAACCAGGTACAGAGTAATATGTATAATATGTTACCTTTCTGTGTAAAAATAAAAATAAAAATTGGGTATGTGTACGTGTGTGTGTGTATATGTGTGTATAACCTCAAACAACAAATTGATGGGGGGAATATATAAGGACCATATAAAAGTGTATACTTCTGAGGAAGGAAACTAGGCTATATGAGTGGTAGGGAAAGAGGAAGATTTAGTTGTAATTACTTTTCTTTCATTTCATTTAAATTTTGTTTTGTATGAATATATGTCCTTTGAAACTTTTTTTTTTTTAATCATGTTACAGTTAGGAGAGCTCAAAGATGGGACAAAAAAGCATTCATCGATGAAAATATGTTGCCAACTGTTAAATCAAGCCTAGGACTTAAATGTTATCTAAGATGTTTAATGTCAACTGGAAATATTGTCGTCACAGGTTAACGGCTCTGACTGCCTTGTAAAT
Source organism: Loxodonta africana (assembly GCF_030014295.1). Classification (NCBI taxonomy): domain Eukaryota; kingdom Metazoa; phylum Chordata; class Mammalia; order Proboscidea; family Elephantidae; genus Loxodonta; species Loxodonta africana. The sequence continues at coordinate 60,298,293 of NC_087345.1, read as the reverse complement.
AGCAAGACAGAGAAAAAGTAAATATTTTTTAAAAATGAAATCATGACTGGTATGCTTAATTATTTTTATGTATCTTCTGGACATGCATTTTTCCTCATCATTTAATGCCCAGCATTAAAATACATATGCCAGTAAACTGAGAAACAAACAATAATTTGGAAAACCCATGTTCTGCTCCCTCCCCACATTACTACAGTCACACTTTGAATACCTAATGTAGTATTTTTCAAATTCAGGATTTTAATGAATAAATTTGGTAATTTACTGTACTTGGCACCTATTGACTTCAAGATAGTGGATATGCTAAAGTTTTTAAAAAGTGAAGAAAATCATGAATGGAAGTGTTCCCAGAAGTAACATTAAATGTTTAATCCGTCCCAAAGAGGGCATAGCAATGAGCTTGGCTTACTGGATAGTGCTCGTACTTCATTGTGACTTGAACTTAGGGAGCCACTCAGACTGACAAACCTTTTAAGAAATTGAATTTGCCTAATCTTTCACATATATTTACAAAACAGCAATTTCCGTTGAGTCCATTCTGACTCATGGCCACCCCATGTGTGCAGAATAGAACTACTCCATAGGGGTTTCAATGTTGTGACTTTTTGGAAGCGAATTGCCAGGCCTTTTTTCTGAAGTGCTTCTGAGTGGGTTCAAACTGACAACCTTTCAGTAAGTAGTTGAGTGCTTAACTATTTGTGCCAGGAGAAGGTGATCCATGGAGCTAGGTGAGCATTTTGACAATTAGAGTCCAACAAATAAACTGGGAGGAGTGTCTACTGTAGACCATTTAAAGAATTCCAACAGTCTTTGAAATTTGGAGCATTTTATGACTTAATAAAACCTTTATTATTAAAAGTGTTATATTTAATTTGCATAATATTTCATGCCATTACAGACTTGCTATTAGTAAATTTGTTTTGTATTTTATTGTTTATCAAATGTCTTTTAGTCTGAACTGGACTAGGTGTGCTATTACTAGAGAGATTTTAATATTTCAGAAGGGAGCACTAAACAAGTAAAAGTAAAATATTTCACTTTGCACATTTGCTCTCTCTGGCAAAAGCTTACATAGCATAAATTCAGGCATACATTTGCTCTGAATGGAGTTTACTTCAGTGTCACCCATTTCCATCCCTCGTGCAACAAAGAGCAAAGTGGAAGATACTAGCAGGAAGTAAGGTAGAGGAGGAGAGAAGATGCCACTGGCAAAACTGTTGTTGTTGTTAGGTGCCACGAAGTTGGTTCCAACTCCTATGTACAACAGAATGAAACACCGCTCAGTCCTGCACCATCCTCACAATATTGTTATATATAATTGTGGTTATATATGATTGTTGCCGCTACTGGGTCAATCCATCTCATTGAAGGTCTTCCTCTTTTTGGCTGACCCTTTACTTTACCAAGTATAAAGTCCTTTTCTCCAGAGGCTGATGCCTTCTGATGACATGTCCAAATTATGTGTGACGCAGTCTTGCCATCCTTGCTTCTAAGGCGTATTCTGGTCGTACTTCTTCCAAGACAGGTTTGTTCTTTCTTTTGGTACTCTATGGTATATTAAATATTCTTCTCCAACACCGTATTTCAAAGGCTTCAATTCTTCTTCAGTCTTCTTTATTCCTCATCTAGCTTTCACATGCACATGAGGTGATTGAAAATTCCATGGCTTCAGTGAGGTACACCTTAGTCTTCAAGTGACATCTTTGCTTTTCAAATACTTTAAAGAGGTCTTTTGCAGCAGACTTGCCCAATGCACTGCATCTTTTGATTTCTTGACTGCTGCTTCCATGGGTGTTGATTGTAGATTCAAGTAAAGTGGAATCCTTGACAACTTCAATCTTTTCTCCACTTATTATGATGTTGCTTATTGGTTCATTTGTGAACATTTTTGTTTGTTTTTAAGTTGAGGTATAATCCATACTGAAGGTTCTGGTCTTTGATCTTCATCGGTAAGTGCTTCAAGTCCTCTTCACTTACAACAAGCAAGGCTGTGTCATCTGCATAATGCAGGTTGTTAATGAGTCTTCCTCCAATCCTGATGCCCTGTTCTTCTTCATATAGTCCAGCTTCTCGGATTATTTGCTCAGCATACGGGAGGAATAAGTATGGTGAAAGGATACAGCCTTGACACACACCTTTCCTGACTTTAAACCATGCAGTATGCCCTTGTTCTGTTAGAACAATTGCCTCTTGGTCTATGTACAGGTTTCTCATGACCACAATTAAGTGTTCTGGAATTCCCATTCTTCACGACGTTATCCATAATTTATCATGATCCATACAGCCGAATGCCTTTGCATAGCCAATGATAAAACAGAGGTAAACATCTTTCTGGTATTCTCTGTTTTTAGCCCAGATCCATCTGACATCAGCAATGATATTCCTGCTTCCACGTCCTGTTCTGAACCCAGCTTGACTTTCTGGCAGTTTCCTGTTGATTCACTGCTGCAGCCACTTTTGAAAGACCTTCAGCAAAATTTCACTTGCATGTGATATTAATGATATTGTTCAATAATTCCCACATTCAGTCGGATCACCTTTCCTGAGAACAGGCATAAATATGAGCCTTTTCTTGTTGGCTGGCCGGGTAGCTATCTTCTAAGTTTCTTGTCATAGACCAGTGAGTAATTCCAGAGCTGCATCCATTTGTAGAAACATCTCAGTCGGTACTCCATCAATTCCTGTAGCTTTGTTTTTCTCCAGTGCCTTCAGTGCTGCTTGGACTTCTTCCTTCGGTACCATCAGTTCCTGATCATATATTACCTCCTAAAATGGATGAACATTGACCGATCCTTTTTGGTATACTGACTCTGTGTATTCCTTCCATCTTCTTTTGATGCTTCCTGTGTCATTCAGTATTTTCCCCCATAGAATTCTTCAATATTGCAACTCAAGGATTGAGTTTTTTTTCTTCAGTTCTTTCAGCTTGAGAAATGCCGAACGTGTCCTTCCCTACTGGTTTTCTATCTCCAGGTCTTTGTACATGTCATTGTAATACTTTATTTTGGGTTCTTGAGCAGCCCTTTGAAATATTCTGTTCAGCTTTTACTTCATCATTTCTCCCTTTTGCTTGTAGATTCTTTTAATGTAGTTGGCTTTCTCAATTTCAGTGAAAATTATCTGGTACTTACTTAGCCAAAGTATGAATTCTGAATCTTAGATGTCACTTTATTGCTATAATTCCAAATCTTCTAGTTACTGAGATTTCAAGGTGATAGAGCCAGGTGATGGAAAAAGCTCTGCTTATACAAATGTCACCATGTATTTGTCAGTTTATCATACTGTGGTGGCTTGTGTGTTGGCAATGATGCTGTAAGATATGCCACCAGTAGTCAAACACCAGCAGGGTCACCCATGGTGGGCAGATTTAATAATTTTAATATAAGATACAATTCATAGTTTTGAGATTATTACATAGAAATTTTTCAATGTTTGAGGAGGAGGTATGAGCTAGAAGTATAAATCTGATTTGAGGGAATAATTTTTATTTAACTAAATTCCCCTCATGCGTCTGTTAGTTTGTTGTACTGTGGGTGCTTGTGTTATTGTTGTGATGCTGAAAGATATGCCACTGGTATTCAAGTATCAGCCAGGGTGGACAGGTTTCAGCTGAGCATCCATACTACGACAGACCTGGCAATCTACTTCTGAAAAAAATTAGCCTGTGAAAACCTTATGAATAGCAGCGGAACATTGGCTGATATAGTGCTGGAAAATGAACCTCTCAAGTTGGAAGGCACTCAAAATACGACTGGGGAAGAGCTGCTTCCTCAAAGTAGAGACAACGTCAACGACATAGATGGAGTCAACCTTTTGGGACCTTCATTTGCTGAGGTGGCATGACTCAAAATAAGAAGAAACAGCTGCAAGCATCCATTAGTAATCGGAATGTGGAAAGAAGTATGAATCTAGAAAAACTGGAAGTCATTAAAAATAGAATGGAACACATAAACGTTGAAAACTGAAGCACTAGAATTGCTCACTGGTCTATGACAAGGAATTTGGAAGATAGCTACCTGGCCAACTGAGAGGAAGAAATCATATTCGTGCCTATTCCCAAGAAAGGTGATCCGACTGAATGTGGAAATTATCGAACAATATCATTACCATCACATGCAAGTGAAATTTTGCTGAAAGTCATTCAAAAGTGGCTGCAGCATTACATCAACAGGAAACTGCCAGAAAGTCAAGCTGGGTTCAGAAGAGGACGTGGAAGCAGGAATATCATTGCTGATGTCAGATGGATCCGGGCTAAAAACAGAATACCAGAAAGATGTTTACCTCTGTTTTATTGGCTATGCGAAGGCATTCGGCTGTGTGGATCATGACAAATTATGGATAACATCGTGAAGAATGGGAATTCCAGAACACTTAATTGTGGTCATGAGAAACCTGTACATAGACCAAGAGGCAATTGTTCTAACAGAACAAGGGCATACTGCATGGTTTAAAGTCAGGAAAGGTGTGTGTCAAGGCTGTATCCTTTCACCATACTTATTCCTCCCGTATGCTGAGCAAATAATCCGAGAAGCTGGACTATATGAAGAAGAACAGGGCATCAGGATTGGAGGAAGACTCATTAACAACCTGCATTATGCAGATGACACAGCCTTGCTTGCTGAAAGTGCAGAGGACTTGAAGCACTTATTGATGAAGATCAAAGACCACAGCCTTCAATATAAAGAAAACAAAAATCCTCACAACTGGACCAACAAGCAACAGCATAATAAATGGAGAAAAGATTGAAGTTGTCAAGGATTTCATTTTACTTGTATCCACAAAGAACACCCATAGGAACAGCAGTCAAGAAATCAAAAGATGCATTGCACTGGGCAAATCTGCTGCAAAAAAACCTCTGTAAAATGTTAAAAAGCCAAGATGTCACTTTAAAAACTGAGGTGCACCTAATGTAAGCCATGGTGTTTTCAATCACCTCATATGCATGTGAAAGCTGGGCAGTGAATATGGGAAGACTGAAGAAGAATTGATGCCTTTCAATTGTGCTGTTGGCAAAGAATATTGAATATACCATGGACTGCCAAAGGAATGAACAAATCTGTGTTGGATAAGTATAGCCAGAATGCTCCTTAGAAGCAGAGATGGCAAGAATTCATCCCACATACTTTGGACATGTTATCAGTCGGCACTAGTCTCTGAAGAAGGACATCATGCTTGGTATATTAGAGGGTCAGCAAAAAACAAAAAGATCCTCAAGGAAATGTATTAACATACTAGCTGCAACAATGGGCTTAAGCATAACAACGATAATGGGGGCAGCAAAGGACTGGACAGTGTTTGGTTCTGTTGTACACAGGACCACTGTGACTCAAAACTGACTCAATGGCACCTAACAACAACATGCATACATATTCATTTCTTTTTTTTTTTTTGAAAAATTTTTATTTTGCTTTAAGTGAAAGTTTACAAATCAAGTCAGTCTCTCACACAGAAACCCATATACACCTTTCTACACACTCGCAATTACTCTCCCCCTAATGAGACAGCCTGCTCTCTCCATCCACTTTCTCTTTTCAAGTCCTTTTCACCACTTCTAACCCCCTCAGCTCTCTCATATCCCCTCCAGGCAGGAGATGCCAACATAGTCTCAAGTGCCCACCTGATCCAAGAAGCTCACTCCTCACCAGCATCCCTCTCCAACCCATTGTCCAGTCCAATCCATGTGTGAAGAGTTGGCTTCGGGAATGGTTCCTGTCCTGGGGCAACAGAAGGTCTGGGGGCCATGGCCACAGGGGTCCTTCCAGTCTAGTCTTATGAGAATTTGGGGTCTGCATCCCACTGCTCTCCTGCTCCCTCAGGGGTTCTCTGCTGCGTTCCCTGTCAGGGCCATCATGGGTTGCAGCCGGGCACCATCTAGTTCTTCTGGTCTCAGGATGATGTAGTCTCTGGTTCACATGGCCCTTTCTGTCTCTTGGGCTCGTAATCACCTTGTGTCTTTGGTGTTCTTCATTCTCCTTTGATCCAGGTGGGTTGAGACAAATTGATGCATCTTAGATGGCTGCTTGCTAGCGTTTAAGACCCCAGGCACCACTCTTCAAAGTGGGAGGCAGAATGTTTTGTTAATAGATTTTATTATGCCGATTGACTTAGATGTCCCCTGAAACCATGGTCCCCAGACCCCTGCCCCTGCTACACTGGCTTTCGAAGCATTCAGTTTATTTAGGAAACTTCTTTGCTTTTGGTTTAGTCCAATTGCGCTGACCTCCCCTGTATTGTGTGCTGTCTTTCCCTTCACCTAAAGTAGTTCTTATTTACTATCTAATTAGTGAATACCCCCTCCCGCCCTCACTCCCTCCCCCCGCCCATAACCACAAAAGAAAGTTTTCTTCTCAGTTTCAACTATTTCTCAACTTCTTATAATAGTGGTCTTATACAATATTTGTCCTTTTGCCTCTGACTAATTTCGGTCAGCATAATGCCTTCCAGGTTTCTCCATGTTATGAAATGTTGCACAGACTCCTCACTGTTCTTTATCGACGCATAGTATTCCATTGTGTGAATATACCATAATTTATTTATCCATTCATCTGTTGATGGGCACCTTCCATGTTTTTGCTGTTGTAAACAGTGCTGCAATAAACATGCGTGTGCATATATCTGTTCGTGTAAAGGCTCTTATTTCTCTAGGATATATTCCAAGGAGTGGGATTGCTGGATCATATGGTAGTTCTATTTCTAGCTTTTTAAGGAAGCGCCAAATCGATTTCCAAAGTGGTTGTACCATTTGACATTCCCACCAGCAGTGTAGAAGTGTTCCAGTCTCTCCACAGCCTCTCCAACATTTATTCTTTTGTGTTTTTTGGATTAATGCCAACCTTGTTGGAGTGAGATGAAAACTCATTGTAGTTTTGATCTGCATTTCTCTAATGGCTAATGATCGTGAACATTTCCTCATCTACCTGTTAGCTACCTGAACGTCTTCTTTAGTGAAATGTCTATTCATATCTTTTGCCCATTTTTCAATTGGGTTATTTGTCTTTTTATAGTTGAGTTTTTGCAGTATTATGTAGATTTTAGATATCAGGCACTGATCAGAAATGTCATAGCTAAAAACTTTTTCCCAGTCTGTAGGTAGTCTTTTTACTCTTTTGGTGAAGTCTTTGGATGAGCATAAGTGTTTGATTTTTAGGAGCTCCCAGTTATCTAGTTCTTCTTCTTCATTCTTTATAATGTTTTCAACACTGTTTATGCCATGTATTAGGGCTCCTAACGTTGTCCCTATTTTTTCTTCCATGCTCTTTATCGTTTTAGATTTTATATTTAGGTCTTTGATCCATTTTGAGTTAGTTTTTGTGCATGGAGTGAGGTATGGGTCTTGTTTCATTTTTTTTTTTGCAGATGGATATCCAGTTATGCCAGCACCATTTGTTAAAAAGACTGTCTTTTCCCCATTTAACTGTTTTGGGGCCTTTGTCAAGTATCAGGTGCTCATATGTGGATGGATTTATGTCTGGATTCTCAATTCTGTTCCATTGGTCCATGTATCTGTTGTTGTACCAGGACCAGGCTGTTTTGACTACTGTGATGGTATAATAGGTTCTAAAATCAGGTAAAGTAAGGCCTCCCACTTTGTTCTTCTTTTTCAGTAATACCTTATTTATCCGGGGCCTCTTTCCCTTCCATATGAAGTTGGTGATTTGTTTCTCCATCTCATTAAAGAATGTCTTTGGGATTTGGATCGGAATTGCATTAAATGTACAGATCACTTTTGGTAGAATAGACATTTTTATAATGTTAAGTCTTCCTATCCATGAGCAAGGTATGTTTTTCCGCTTATGTAAGTCTTTTTTCGTTTCTTGCAGAAGTGTACTGTAGTTTTCTTTGTATAAGGCTTTTACAACTCTGATAAGATTTATTCCTAAGTATTTTATCTTCTTGTGGGCTACTGTGAATACTATTGATTTGGTGATTTCCTCTTTGATGTTCTCTTTGTTGTTGTAGAGGAATCAACGATTTTTGTATATTTATCTTGTAACCTGATACTCTGCTGAACTCTTCTATTAGTTTCAGTAGTTTTTTTGAGAATTCTTTAGGGTTTTCTGTGTATAAGATCATGTCATCTGCAAATAGAGATACTTTTACTTCTTTCTTGCCAATCTGGATGCCCTTTGTTTCTTTATCTAGCTTAATTGCTCTGGCTAGGACTTCCAGCACAATGTTGAATAAGAGTGATGATAAAGGGCATCCTTGTCTTTTTTTGTCTAGTTCCCAATCTCAATGGGAATGTTTTCAGGCTCCCTTCATTTAGGGTGATGTTGGCTGTTGGCTTTGTATAAATGCCCTTTATTATGTTGAGAAATTTTCCTTCTATTCCTACTTTGCTGAGAGTTTTTACCATGAATGAGTGTTGAACTTTTTCAAATGCCTTTTCTGTATCAATTGATAAAATCATGTGATTCTTGTCTTTTGTTTTATTTATGTGGTGGATTACATTAATTGTTTTTCTAATGTTGAACTATATCCCTGCATACCTGGTATGAATCCAACTTGGTCATGGTGAATTATTTTTTTGATATGTTGTTGAATTCTGTTGGCTAGAATTTTGTTGAGGATTTTTGCATCTACATTCATGAGGGATATAGGTCTATAATTTTCCTTTCTTGTGGTGTCTTTACCTGGTTTGGGTATCAGGGATATGGTGGCTTCATAGAATTAATTTGGTAGTAGTATTCTGTCCTTTTCTATGCTCTGAAACCCTTTAGCAGTAGTGGTGTTAACTCTTCTCTGAAAGTTTGGTAGAACTCTGCAGTGAAGCTGTCCAGACCAGGGCTTTTTTTTGTTGGGAGTTTTTTGATTACCTTTTCAATCTCTTCTTTTGTTATGGGTCTATTTAGTTGTTCTACCTCTGTTTGTGTTAGTTTAGGTAGGCAGTGTGTTTCTAGGAATTCATCCATTTCTTCTAGGTTTTCAAATTTGTTTGAGTACAGTTTTTCATAGTAATCTGATATGATTCTTTTAATTTCAGTTGGGTCTGTTGTAATATCGCCCATCTCATTTCTTATTCAGGTTATTTGCTTCCTCTCCTGTTTTTCTTTTGTCAGTTTGGCCAATGGTTTATCAATTGTGTTGAGTTTTTCAAAAAACCAGCTTTTGGTCTTGTTAATTCTTTCAATTGTTTTTCTGTTTTCTATTTCATTAAGTTCAGCTCTCATTTTTATTATTTGTTTTCTTCTGGCGCCTGTGGGTATCTTTTTTTGCTCTCTTTCTATTTGTTCAAGTTGTAGGGACAGTTCTTTGATTTTAGCCCTTTCTTCTTTTTGGATGTGTGCATTTATTGATATAAATTGACCTCTGAGCACCGCTTTTGCTGTGTCCCAAGGGTTCTGATACGAAGTGTTTTCATTCTCATTGGATTCTCTGAATTTCTTTATTCCATCCTTAATGTCTTCTATAATCCAGTCTTTTCTGAGCAGGTTATTATTCAGTTTCCAAGTGTTTGATTTCTTTTCTCTGCTTTTCCTGTTATTGATTTCCACTTTTATGGCTTTATGGTCAGAAAAGATGCTTTGTAATATTTCAGTGTTTTGGATTCTGCTTAGGCTTGCTTTATGACCTCATATGTGATCTATTCTAGAGAATGTTCCATGTGCACTAGAAAAGAAAGTATAGTTGGTTGCTGTCGGATGGAGTGTTTGGTATATGTCTACCAGGTCAAGTTGGTTGATTGTGGCATTTAGATCTTCTGTGTCTTTATTGAGCTTCTTTCTGGATGTCCTGTCCTTCACCGAAAGTGGTGTGTTGAAGTCTCCTACTATTATTGTGGAGCTGTCTATCTCACTTTTCAATGCTTATAGAGTTTGTTTTATGTATCTTGCAGCCCTGTCATTGGGTGCATAAATATTTAATATGATTGTATCTTCTTGGTGTATTGTCCCTTTAATCATTATATAGTGTCCCATCCTTATCCTCTATGATGGATTTAACTTTAAAGTCTATATTGCCAGAAATTAATATTGCCACTCCTGCTCTTTTTTGATTGTTGTTTGCTTGATATATTTTTTTCCATCCTTTAAGTTTTAGTTTGCTTGTGTCTCTAAGTCTAAGGTGTGTCTCTTGTAGGCAGCATATAGATGGATCTTCTTTTTTAATCCATTTTGCCACTCTCTGTCTCTTTATTGGTGCATTTAGTCCATTTATATTCAGGGTAATTATAGATAGGTATGAATTTAGTGCTATCATTTTGATGTCTTTTTTTGTGTGCTGACAGCTTTTTCCCACTTGATTTTATGTGGAGTAGATTTTCTTTATATGTTGTCCTTTCCTCGTATTTGTTGCTGTTGATTTTGTTTCTGCTGAGTCTGTGTTTTTCCCTTGAATTTTATTTTGATGAGGAGGATACTTTGTCTCCTTTGTGGTTACCTTATTATTTATCCTTATTTTTCTAAATTTATAACTAATTTTTATTTCTTTGTATCGCCATATCTTCCTCACCATATGGAAGGTATATGATTACATTTCTTAGTCCCTCTTTATTATTTTAATGTTGTCTGTCTTCTTTTATATAATAACATCGCCATTACCCTGTGTTGGGCTTTTTTTTTTTTAATCTTGCTTTTTTTTTTTTTTGGATTTCCCAGTCTGGGTTGACTTCTGGTTGCTCTGCCCATTGTTCTGACCTTGGGTTGATACCTGGTATTATTGATTTTCTAACCAAAGAACTCCCTTTAGTATTTCTTGTAGCTTTGGTTTGGTTTTTACAAATTCCCTCAACTTGTGTTTATCTGGAAATGTCTTAATTTCACCTTCACATTTAAGAGGCAGTTTTGATGGATATATGATTCTTGGCAGGCAATTTTTTTTCCTTCAATTTTTTAAATATGTCATCCCATTGCCTTCTTGCCTGCATGGTTTCTGCTGAGTAGTCCGAGCTTATTCTTATTGACTCTCCCTTGTAGGTGACTTTTCTTTTATCCCTCGCTGCTCTTATAATTGTCTCTTTATCTTTGGTTTTGGAAAGCTTGATTATAATATGTCTTGGTGACTTTCTTTTTTTTTTTTTTAATAATTTTTATTGAGCTTTAAGTGAAAGTTTACAAATCAAGTCAGTCTGTCACATATAAGCTTATATACACCGTACTCCATACTCCCACTTACTCTCCTCCTAATGAGTCAGCCCTTGCAGTCTCTCCTTTCTTGACAATTTTGCCAGTTTCTAACCCTCTCTACCCTCCTATCTCCCCTCCAGACAGGAGATGCCAACACAGTCTCAGGTGTCCACCTGATACAAGTAGCTCACTCTTCATCACCATCTCTCTCCAACTCGTTGTCCAGTCCCTTCCATGTTGGTGATTTTCTTTTAAGATCTACCTTATGTGGAGTTCAATGAGCATCTTGGATAGATATCATCTCATCTTTCAAATATCAGGGAAGTTTTCTTTCAACAAATCCTCAACAATTTTCTCTGTATTTTCTGTTATCCCTTCTTGTTCTGGTACTCCAATCACTGGTAGGTTATTTCTCTTGATAGAGTCCCACATGATTCTTAAGGTGTCTTCACTTTTTTTAATTCCTTTATCTGATTTTTCTTCAAATATATTAGTGTGAAGTGATTTATTTTCAAGGTCAGAAATTCTAGCTTCTACTTGCTCAGTTCTGCTCCTCTTTCTTTCTATTGAGTTACCTAATTCTGCAATTTTATTATTAATCTTCTGAATTTCTGATTGCTGTCTGTCTATGGATTTTTCCAGCTTATTAAACTTTTCATTATGTTCCTGAATTATCTTCCTGAGTTCTTCAGTTGCTTTATCTGTGTGTTCCTTGGCTTGTTCTGCATATTGCCTCATTTCCTTCCTGATGTCTTGAAGAGTTCTGTATATTAAACTTTTATATTCTGCATCTGGTAATTCCAGTAATTCACTTTCATTTAAAAGATCCCTGGATTCCTTGTTTTGAGAGCCTGTTGAGTTGATCATGGCCTGTTTCTTTATGTGACTTGATATTGACTGTTGTCTCCAAGCCATCTATAAGTTATTGTATTAGTTTATGCTTGCTTACTGTTTCGTAGCTGCTTGCTTTGTTTTGTTTTGGTATACCCCATGGGTTGCTTGAGTGAGCTAGCGTCATTATTTTCATCTTTGGAGCTCTGGTGTCCTGTCCCCAGCTGGCTAGAGCTGGTATCAGGTATATCAATCTAGGAGTCCATTCAGTTTTCTTGTGTGAATTCAGCTCAGGTTTCCAGGTAGCTGATATCAAGTGTGTGGTACAGGCCCTGTCCTACAGTCTTAGAGGGGCAGGGGTGTTTGGCATATATACCTGTATCTGATTGCAGCAGGGGGTCACGCTCTGAACAAGGCAGGGGGCTGAGAACCGACCCCCAAGTGTCTCTGAGGAAAATGTTTCTCTGTTCCCTAGAGCATGCTGGTGGGTGGACTCTGCAGAGGGACCATGGGCGCTCAAAGTTTTTTTGTAAGGACTGGGTGGTACCGGTTATCCCTGGACCCCTGTCACCAGTGGCTGGGTGACCCAAGTGGAGCCACCAGTCCTTAGGTCCCTGTTGTGGGTAGTTGAGGACCTTGTTTAATAGGCAAAGCAATGTCAAACATCAAACACCCACCTCTCCACGGCACCACTGAAATGGCTGGAGTTTGCCAACAAGGGCCTATTCTCCCGAAATAGGCCCACACAGGTCCATGCAAAAGGGAAAGGTGCTCAAGGTCCAGATGGTTTATGCTTGGACAGGAGCCGCTTCTGTCCTGAGCTCCCCCAGTTAATGGAGCTAGCAAATTATCTTTTCCCCCCAGTTGGAAAGTTTTTTCCTTCCCCAAGGCTGGGAGCATGGCTCCAGGTGCTCACCAGGGTCTTTCTCAGGCCTAGGGATTCAGCTGCTGAAGCTGGCTTGGGGGTGGGAAGGGCACAGTAAAATATATGCAAGTACTTAGATTTGCAAGAGCGCCCTTCTGCTCAGGTTCCGGAGGCGTGAGTAGGCTGTGTGGCTGGCTGCTTCTCCCTGAGGAAACTGTGGCCAAACGCTAGGACCAGCCCGACGCCACTCAGGGAATGGTGCCTGAGGGCTCCCCATGATTCAGGTCTGGCAACTCCTCTCCACTTCTGAACAGTCTCTTCCTTCCACTGCCCCTCAGTTCGTTGTCTAAGCTTGCCTTCGATGCTCAGGTCTCCCAGCTTGTCACACATACACTTGTTTCACTTGTTTGTTCGGGTCTTTCTTGTAAAGAGGGCTCCACGGAAGTGTCTGTCTATTCTGGCATCTTGGCTCCGCCTCTCCATAGGGTTTTAAATGGCTGGTTTTTCAGAAGGAGTTCACTAGGCCTTTATTTCAAGGCACCTGTGGATAGACTCTTAACCTCCAATCTTTTAGGTCACGTTGTTGTCATCAGGTGCTGTCAAGTTGATTTTTACTCATAGCAACCTCATGTGACAGAGTAACACTGCCCCATAAGGTTTTCTAGGCTGTAATCTTTATGGGAGCATATTGTCAAGTCTTTCTCCTGTGGAGCCACTTGGGTGGGTTCAAATCACCAATTTTTGGTCAGCATCTGAGCACTTAACTATTGTACCACAAGGTCATATATGGAATAATTGTTGCCAACTCTGCAGATTCTCTGTCTACAGCAAAAATTTACCAAAGTTAATGTGATTTATCTAAGCTTAAATGATTTTATGAATTAATTTTATTAAATGAGATGATATGGATAAATATCTTAGCATTATGGCTTAAACACATATAGCTGACTCAGAAAATGTTAGCTCTTTCCCTGTACTAGCCTCTTTGAAGAATACATGTCAAAAGTTATTATCTGTGATCACCTCATCAAAAATTATTATGTGATAACATTATTATAAGTTCATATCTCTGGTCTTATCTAATATGCTGTTATTCAATAATATTAGATGTTATAAAGTATTTTTTTTTATTTAATTCCTGAACTTGGCACTTAGAACTCAGTTGATAATTCTTTGGTCATCATGGCATCTGTTAACCTGCCTTAGCTTTGACAGTATTTTAATATCGATGTGAATTATGTCCTAGATATTTTAATTTGCATAAAAATTTCTTACAAATATTAAACTGGCTTGGTCATTATCTTAGTCTGGGTCCTTTAGAGGAGCAAAACCAGTGAAGCATATATATAAGCATATATACAGAAATGGGAACCCTGGTGGCGTAGTGGTTAAGTGCTACAGCTGCTAACCAAAGGGTCGGCAGTTGGAATCCACCAGGCACTCCTCGGAAACTCTATGGGGCAGTTCTACTCTGTCCTATAGGGTAGCTATGAGTCAGAATCGACTCCATGGCACTGGGTTTATATACAGAAATTTACTCCAAGGAAATGGCACACGCAATTGTGGTGGCTGGCAAGTCCCAAATTCGTGTGTCAGGCGGCAGACTGAATACCATTGCCGGTTCACATGGTCGTAGGAGCTGACAAAGCCAAAATCTGCAGGTCAGGCAGCAGACTGGAGGTCTCTGCTGGCTCACAGGGTTGAGGTGACTGGTGAATCTAAAATCTGCATGTCAGGCTGAAGGCTTCCGTAGGCTTAAATCCCAAGAACCAGAGGCCAAGTGACAAGAAGAGTGCAAGGTTGAGAAAGACAGTGAGATTTGCCAGAATATACATTTATATACTGAAGGTAGGGAAACTCCCCTTTCAACTAATTGGCTGCTCACATCAGATCACAAAATGGAAGGTGGTTATGTAGTGTCTGCCTAGTTGCTGAGAATCATACCCTAGACAAGTTAACAGACAACCTTAACCATTGTAGTCATATAAGAAATAAACTTGCATATTTTACAGCTCATTATGCTTATTGATCATTTCATAGCAAGCAAGCTAATGCTACTCTGTATTTTACACCTCAAAATAATAATAACACAACTGTAGAATACTGGGAGGCCTTAGAAAGTAACGAGCACTAACTTTTCATTTTGCAGTGAAGGAAACGGTTCAAGGAAACGCTTGACTTTGATCTGAACAAGTCTCTGGCACTAGTAGACTAGACTAGATGCCTAGTCTTTTACTCCTAGATACTTTCCACTAAGATTTAGTTACCTGATCATAGTTTCTTTGCAATTCTGTAGCAAGGCCATAAATTACAATGCTACACTTTGTGGAAGTTCAGAGCCAACCGCAGTGTCATTTTAAAAGTAATTATAATCCTGGCTCTAATATCACAAGGTTAAGATCTCCCCAGCCTCTGAATATCTGTCGACATCTGAAGAAACATTTCCAGTGATAGCATCTAAAGCACATTTTTAGCTGTTGCTTTATTCTCAGTCCTTGAAGCAGCTTAGCAGGTCAAAGGAAAAAAATCCACTGGCTACTCTAAAATGAAAGGAAACCAGTGTGCCTTCTCTTACTGTGTGAGATCAAAATCAAAGCACATATCTACAACCTTAGGAAATTATACTACTTGGGCCAATGAATATATATTGCAAAACAATTATAGCAATCACATATGGCTGTATTCTGTGATGCCAATGTCTTTTTGGCAATAATCTCTCAAGAAATATTTCAATGAAATGAGTTATATAATATAGGACATTAAAATGTAGGAAACCCTGGTTGCATAGTGGTTAAGAGCTAAGGCTGCTAACCAAGAGGTCAGCAGTTCGAATCCACCAGGCACTCCTTGGAAACCCTATAGGGCAGTTCTACCCTGTCCTTTAGGGTCGCTGTGAGTCAGAAGCAACACAACAGCAACAGGTTAACAGGCTTATTAAAATGTAATCAATTCCTAGGTTCTTTACTTTGCTATACTGCAAACAGACTGTTACGAACTAGTAAAAATCAGACCCCTATAGTTTGTACTGACAAAATGTTGTCTCTCCTTTTGGTAGCCTGTACTTATAAAATGCCAAGTCTCTCTTTTTTCTTCCATTTCCACTACCAGTGCCTGAATCTGAAAGGCTCGCTCCTGAATATCAAGAGAAGTAGTCCAACTCATCTGCTTCTTAATTATTCAAACCTTTCTTATATATTCTACTGTTTAGGACACTCCCATGTGTCAACAATACAATTAAATATAGGAATTACTTTAGGTGGCTGTCATGGTTTTAAATTACATTTGCAAAAGTTTTGATACCTTCAAAAGGTGGTGAATAGTTCTCCTCCCTTTGAGGGTGGGCTACATTTAAGGAATTCACTTCTAATGAGCAAAATGTGTCCGAACACAATGTCATAAAAGGCATTGTGGTTTCCTCCTTGTTCTCTTTCTCTCTTGTATCACAGGCTTTGATGGAAGCCTACTGCCATGTTGTAATGGCACTCAAGCGGCCCTACAGTGAAGTCCATGTGCTGAGGAACTGAGGCCTCCTGCCAAGAGCCAGCAAGGAACTGAGGCTTTCTACCATGAGCCATGTGAGTGAGCCATCTTTTAAGTAGCTCCTTCATCCTCAGTATAGCCTTCAGATCACTGTAGCTTTGGCTGATGTCTTGACTGCAAATTCATGTGAGACCCTGAACCAGAAACACTAAGCTAAACCCTTCTCTAGAAACATCAAAATAATAAGTGTTTATTTCTTCTTTTAAATTCCTAGGCTTAGTGGTATTTTAAGAGATAATTAATGTAGTAGCCAGTTGGGAATGTACAGTTATATAACCCAGCTTAGAGTAAATCTATAGCCAAGTTTAGGGATGTCTTAAGCTCAGATGTCAACAGGACCACAGGTACCTCAGGCCTATAAATTCTCAGTTTTCTTCTTACTCTCCCTGTCTGCTTAAAACTTTTTTTTTCTTTTTTTTCATATTTCCACCCAGCTTTTACGCTTGGTCTAATGTAACTTTCCCTAAACTCTTTGTTATTCCAATAAACAAATATGTCTCAGTGTTTCTTCTAATTTCTAGAACTCCTTAATTCTCACATGGCAAGAGAGAGAGAGAGAAGGAAAGAAAAAGGAAGACAACCAGAAAGCCCACATTTACCTTTTTCTTGAGAAAGTTCTGGGATCCACTCTACTGTTGGACTACAATATGTCTTAGTAGAATTTGAGTTGTTTGAAGGAAGAGACTACGCCTTACTCATTTTTGTCATCAAATTTTTATAACCAATATATATAACATACAATGCACACTTACTGAATTAAATTTAATTAAATTCATCTTAAATACACTAATTTATATAAAGAGGAAAACTCCAACTTAGTTTTATTTTAAAATATTGAGATTTTTTTCACAGAAACATGAAATTATGTAAAATTTATTTTGCTTACTTAATTATGCATTTGATTAGTATTTATCAAGCATTTGCTATATATAGAAAAAAAAAAACCCGTTGCCATCGAGTTGATTCCGACTCATAGCGACCCTGTAGGACAGAGTAAAACTGCCCCATAGGGTTTTCAAAGAGCACCTGGTGGATTTGAACTGCTGAACCTTTGTTTAGCAATCCTAGCTCTTAACCACTAGGTCACCAGGGTTTCCAAAGCAAACCTGTTGCCGTCAAATTGATTCTGACTCATAGTGAACTACCTGATAGGGTTTCCAAGGAGCTGCTGGTGAATTTCAACTGCAGACTTTTTTTTGGTTAGTAGCCCCGCTCTTAACCTCTGCGCTACCAGGGCTTCTCATTTATTCCATTTATTGAATGTTATTAAAGAATTTTGAGCTAGAACATGTAAATGAATTGAATTAGATATGAGGGGAGTGATTTTTTTTTTTTTTTTTACATGATTCTGTCTATATCGTAATTCTGCTTAGGATCCTTCAGTGGATTGTCATTTTATTTAGAAAGAGTGACAAACTCCTTAAACTGTACCCTCAGATGATATAGCACCTGCCTACCTTTTCAGCCTTATCCAAAAAATATTCCCATTCATTGTCCACTATGAAGTCATGGCAGTCATTTTATTTTCCTTAAACAAGTTAAGCTGCTTCCAAAACCTATTCTTCCAGCCCATCTCCTTCTTCTGTCATTTAGGTCTGAAATTAGATGTCTCCCTTCAAAGAGGACTGTTTTGCCTCCACAATCTCAAGAACCTACCCTTTCCCTTTTATATGGCCTTCTTTCCATACTGTTCATAGTTCTTATTACTATCAAACATTTTATTCATTTGTTTATTATCTGCTATTCCATACTTAAATGTAAGTTCTAGCCAAGCAGAGAACTTAATTGTTGTGTCCACTGCTGTGTCTCTTACTGCTGTGTCTCTTACTGCTCGTTATTTGTTTAATGGATGCATGAATGCATGGTTGGGTAATATGGAAAAGAAAAGGCTAAAGGAGGATTCCTATGAGTTTTATTTCAGCCAATGAGTGGAAAATTCTGCCATTTAAAGAGACTGAAGACTGAAAGTAGAAAAAAGTCATGGGTGAATAAGAAATCAAGAATTTTATTTTTCTCATATGTATTAAGTTTCAGATTGTTATTAGCAAGTGGAGGTATCACGTTGTCAGGGAGTTGCTGACTCTGGATCTCAGTGGTGAACTCAGGGGTGTTGTTAGGTGCCGTCAAGTTGGTTCCGACTCATAGCGACCCCATGCACAATGGGATGAAACACTGTCCGGTCCTGCACCATCCTTAAAATCGTTGTTATGCTTGAGCCCATTGCTGTAGCCACTGTCAATCCACCTCCTCGAGGTTCTTCCTCTTTTCCATTGACCGTGCTCTTTACCAAGCATGATGTCCTTCTCCAGGGACTGATCCTTCCTGACAACACGTCTAAAGTATGTAAGATGCAGTTTTGCCATTCTTGCTTCTAAGGAGCATTCTGGTTGTATTTCTTCCAGGATAGATTTGTTCGTTCTTTAGCAGTCCATGGTATATTCAATATTCTTCACCAATACCACAATTCAAAGACATCATTTCTTCTCGATCTTCCTTATTCATTGTTCAGCTTTCACATGCATATGATGCAATTGAAAATACCATGACTTGGGTCAGGTGCACCTTAGTCTTCAAGGTGACAGTTTTGTTTGTCAACACTTTAAAGAGGTCCTTTGCAGCAGATTTACCCAATGAAATGCCTCTTTTGATTTCTTGACTGCTGCTTCCATGGGTGCTGATTGTGGAACCAAGTAAAATGAAATCCTTGACAACTTCAATCTTTTCTCCATTTATCATGATATTACTTATTGGTCCAGTTGTTAGGATTTTTGTTTTCTTTACGTTGAGGTGTAATCCATACTAAAGGCTGTTGTCTTTGATCTTCCTAAGTAAGTGCTTCAAGTCCTCTTCACTTTCAGCAAGCAAGGTTGTGTCATCTGCATAACGCAGGTTGTTAATGAGTCTTCCTCCAAACCTGATGCTCCATTCTTCTTCATTTAGTCCATCTTCTCAGATTATTTGCTCAGCCTACAGATTGAATAGGTATGGTGAAAGGATACAACCCTGACGCACACCTTTCCTGACTTTAAACCACTCAGTATCCCCTTGTTCTGTCTGAACAACTGCCTCTTGATCTATGTATACTTTTTTCATGAGCACAATTAAGGGTTCTGGAATTCCCATTCTTCCCAAGTTTATCCATAATTTGTTATAATCCACACAGTCGAATGCCTTTGCATAGTCAATAAAACACAGGTAAACATCCTTCTGGTATTCTCCGCTTTCAGCCAGGATCCATCTGACATTAGCAATGATATCCCTGGTTCCACGACCTCTTCTGAACCCAGCCTGAATTACTGGCAGTTCCCTGTTGATATACTGCTGCAGCTGCTTTTGAATGATCTTCAGCAAAATTTTGCTTATGGGTGACATTAATGATATTTTTCGATAATTTCCTCACTCGAATGCAGAACTCAGGGATAGAAATAAATGTACAAGTTTTACATGTATTGATTATAATAATGATCAACAACTACCACAACAACCAACTTATCTAAATCTATGATTTATCTATCTATATGTGTATATACGCATATATATGTTTATATACAGATATATATCTTTATATATACATATGTATATAGAGAGAGAGATTCCTAATTTCTTAATTAACATTTACCATGGGCCACATACTATTTTAAATGCTTTTCAAAGACTCTCTCATGGAATCTTCATGGCAACATTTTGAAACAAACACTGTTTCTATCCCATTTTATGATTCAGAAAATTGAACCAATGAAAGCCTAAGTAACACACCTAAAGACTTAGAGCTTATAATTGGTAAAGCTGGAATTCAAGCTCAGGCAGTTTGATTTCACAACCTAGATTTTTTTAATCATGATGGAAGATAAAGAAGAAAAGTGATTTAAGGAATGAGCCTAGAGTTACTCTAATATTTAGAGGATGAACCTGAAGCCCATTGCCGTCCTGTTGATTCCGAGTCATAAAGACCCTATAAGACAGAGTAGAACTGCTCTACAGGGTTTCCGATGAGCAGTTAGCAGCCAAGCTCTTAACAACTGTACTAACAGGGCCCTGTAGAGGATAAACAGTAAAGCAATAACAAGAAAAGTCTAAAAGCAGAATGAGGAAAATTACATATAAAGAAAATCAGCAACTGAGAGAAGAGATTGCACCTAGAATAAGAAAGCACTTCTTTTTTTCAGATGTTGCTAAGAGATGCAAAAGAGGAATATGGAGAAATCCTCATTGGATTTTCAAAATAGCGTTATGTGAGTGCAAAGTCCTTAAGAGCAGTTTCTTGTGGTGTGGAGTACGTGAAAGCACAAAAAGCAGCATTAAAGAAAAAGTAGAAAGTGGATACATTTTTTTTTTCAAGAAAGTTTTACCATAATGTGAGTACAGCTTGTAAGAGGAAAATTCGTAGGTCAAGGTAATTTTTTAACAGAAAATGTGTAGTACTTTTCATGCTGATAAAACAATAGTGCTGAAGTCATACTTGGAGCCTTTTGAGATCAAATTACAAACCTAGGAAAATATCAGAATATCAATCAAATCTGTTAACCAGTCCCTCTCCCCAAAACACACACACACTAACTTCTAGTTGAAAAGATTTGATGTGCAAAAATCCAGGTTGTAGACACTATAAAAATCACTGTTGGTCTCATTCAATTCTCCTTTTTAGGGTGTGGCAAGTTTTAAATATTAAATAATAACAGAAGCACAAACATGAATACAAGAGCTGATTTCCAACCCTGGTCCCACAGATAACAGAAGATATACCTTTCAAGTTTGAGATAGTTTTGTTTCTCTTCTAAAGCACAAGGACACTGTCTTAATCTACTGAAATTAAAATAACCTGTCATGACCAGTGGGACACAAGGTGTCCCACCTAGTTTTCCACCTCTCAAGTTTATTGGGGAGCTGCTTTCCCACAGACAGCACATGAAGACAGTAATAAAGAAACAGGCATGTGCCACAAATACTGTTTTTACAGTGTATGGTATGAGGTGTTGCATCCTGGAAGTGTGACTGTACAAAACTTTTGTCCCTTTTGGCTTTTGTACAGCGAGATAAGCCTTGAAAGTATATTTGGGAGTTGTGTTTCTTATGATGGTTCCATGTTTGTGGAATACTGTGTTTTCAGGCTCTATACCACTTTTTTACCTGTCAGTGTATCTAGAGGGTAATGTACAGACCAGAGGGACATATGTGTCCCACACAATCCTAGCCCACAATCCAGAGGGACAAATATGTCCCACATAAACCTACTGTCCCCAGAGTCCAGAGGGATAAATATGTACCACATAATCCTACACTCCCCACAGTCCAGAGTGACAGGCATGCTGCACTTAATTCTAGCCTAGAGTTAAGAGGGACATATGTGTCCCACATACTATGTATCAAAACCCACATTTCAACAAAATTTCATAAATTCGTCTTGATTCAGAATGCCTTCCATTAATGAAAACACATAGTACCAACAAAAAAAATTTTTTTTAATTAATTAGGTAATGAAAGGGATAAAGAAACAAAGAAAGCAAAGAAGATTGAAGAGTCAGTACTTGTGACTTAACTGTAAAATCCTGGATTCCTTGAAAAGCAGACAAAAAGATTTGCATTATTTAGCAAACAATGGTATGCTGTAGGAAAAGGGGTTTCAGGGAGATAACCTACAGTTCCCATCACATTACACTTGTAGAATCTGTCAGATTCTGACAATGCCAAGACATCTACCAAAATAAACTCAGCAAATTTGGCAATTTCAAGTGCTAGGGTACCATATTCTCATATGGAAGCTAGAAATATGTTCTATGAAATACATTTTAAATAGAGTTTGTCATTTATATCCAATGTCCAAAGTCTTATTTAAGAAATAAATTCCGTTTTGTATGCATAATGACAAGCAAATTGGAAGACATTTTTCTTAATCAAATTATCTGGTGAATCAGGCATCATGTAGAATACAACTTGAAGAACTAGTCTATCCATAATGTATTATTCAGTACCTTGATTCAGAATAGATAAATCTAAACAAAAAGTTTAAAAGAACAGTTAATGTCCTCTTAAAACAAATTAAAAAATGGTATTATGGCTAGTGCTTGTTAGAGCCCAAAGGCAGATATGTGTTTAAAATCTGTTGCCCATACTTATACTGGCTGTATTGATGTCACTTCCACCTGCATATATCTATTTATGCCATTGTGACTATGTCCCATTTGTCTTCTTTGTACTTTGGATAAATTGTTCCATTTCCTGAAGCAACCATTGCATAGCAAATGATTGCTCAATATATCACTAAAGGCCCAGAGAAAGAACATACAGCTCAAAGCTGTCTGTTATTCTAAATGCTGTTTACTGAGTAAATAAGGATTGACTTAGTCTGTGGACATTTATAAGCTGACCAGGTGAAGGAAAGAAAGCAATGCTGAACATAAGAATTAAATCTTCTAAAATTGTTATGGATTATTCATAAAAAGAAAATATAAAGGGACCACTAATTCAGAGTTCTCTGAGATCATGTCTTAATCATTGTTTTATATCCAGATCAATAAATCTTGGTTGTATGGAATGTACAACAGATACCACATTCATGTAATACCCAAGAATGGATGACAATTATGATAGTGCAATAATAATTATCATAGGCTGAGAGCTTAGACACTGTACTAAGAAATTTACATGCTCTCTAATTTAATCTTCAAAGTTACATTAGAAAGACCAAAAAAAAAAAAAAAAAAACCAAACCTACTGCCGTCAAGTCTATTCCGACTCATAGCAACCTTGTAGGACAGACTAGAACTGTCCCATAGAGTTTCCAAGGAGTGCCTGGCAGATTTGAACTGTTGACCTCTCGGTTAGCAGCTGTAGCACTTAACCACTATGCCACCAGGGTTTCCACCACTAGAAAGAAGATACCATTACTATTCTTATTTTAGAGATGAGATTTAGAGGGATTGAGTAATATGCCCAAAAGGCAGTCAGTGGCAGAATGGCTGCTAAATTAAGTATCGCTCATCAAAACTTATGATCAGGGGCTCACCCGGAACTCTTGGATGAAATATTGGGTTAAAATTAAGGTGTTTTGTTCATAGGGACTTTCTTTTTTTTAATTAGAAGAAAATAACAAGTTTCACTTTTAGCAGATGTTCCCATAAACACTTGTAAATAAAACAAGCAATTTTCTACAATTCTTAGTGATTCTCTCTACACATACTGGAGATATTTTCTTTCTCCGTGGTAAAGTTTGACCACAAGTACAGGGGCTTTCACAATGTCCAACTGGAAGGATTTTTAATTACTACAGACCAGTAACTTTTGTGTTTTTCTATTGCTTTTAGAATAAGGAGAGTTTTCTGTTTATGCTCTCCTGGTTTCACCATTAAATAATGCAAAGGTGCCTGGAGGAAGATGTGCAAATAGTATGCTCTTTTGAATTATAGGTCTCTAGACCAAAGGGAGCCAAATCTGGATTCATTTAGGAAGAATGAACACCACCTAAAGATCATGGATTTTGACCTGCATGCTATGACTGAATGAAATTTTTGTTTGACAACCTTGGGAAAGACACAAGGTGTTCTATGTGGAAGGAATAATGAAAAATATATTGGCTACCAGAGGGACTGGTTGGATACTCAACAATTCTGTTATCTGTATTGGGGTACACATTAAGACACATGCAGTGAGATTGTAAACTTGTCATTAGTTTTGGTCCATAAAATGTAGAAATAATGCACTCCTACTTTCAAGACTGACCCCTAAAAACTCCATCCAAACTTCTTCTTTCTCTCACTCTTGCTATTGATTGCTCTCTATTTCTCTCTCACTGTCTCTCTTCCTTTTTGTTTCTATCCTGTTCTTGTGGCTAAGGCAAATACCTCAAGAGAGTAGAGCCTCACTACAGAAGAAGCCCAGATTCTTAAGTCATCCTTTTGAAAAGAGGCTCCCAGGAGACCCACCCTTCTCACATTAGAGTGTGACATGAGGAAAAAGGTATATTAAAGCTCTTATAGCACTTTGATTTGGGGGAGGCTTGTTATGGCAAGTAGCAGCATTACACTGACTAATACATGACTCATATAACCATATATAACATATAAATCTTGCTTGTTTTGCTCATGGGTTTATTGGACAATGCCAAATTCTTATAATATTATACAGGGAAAGGATCTTAGACCTATATGAAGCAAGTGGCAGATGAGGTAAAGTAATATTTTTCTGAATATACAGTGAAAAGATATTGGCATTTCCCTATTTCTACTGGAAAATTCTGATAAATTCAAATTCTCCTCTCTCCTCTCCTCAAACACACACACACACACACACACACAGCTTTTTATTCTCTGAGGTATTCTCATCTGGCAGTAGGAGAGTAGAATAACACTGTTTACACTTGAAGAGTTGCTCACACAGCAAGAGCATATCTCAAAAATTCAGCCACTGAGAAATTACAAAGTGATCACACCTCCGTTTGGTAATATAAAATAGTGGAGAAAAATAAGGCCATTAAGTGAATTTTATATGCATTTTATGAATATAAAAATATGAGCCATAAAGCAGGGCAGGCCTCTGAGTAAGCCAGAGGAGCTCAGGCTGAGTCCTGATATGTCCTGATATGAGTCTAGTGATGAGTCAATGAAGAAGCTATTTTTAACAGAGTGGTCCCAGCAAGAGATGATAAGAGCCTGTGCAAAGCTTCATTAAAACTGGTATTTCTGCTGGCAGTGACTGTACTAAGGAAACACTGTTATACCATCAGTGCATTGGTCCTGTATAATAAAATCAACAAACTTAACATTCTTTCAGCATCATTCTATGGAATGAGAACATTAACATAGTTGCATGAACTAACCTCTGAAACCTGCCTAAAGCAAAATTATCGAATGTTTTTGTCTTTGGTTGAAAACCTGGTTTCAAAACTTAGGAGGACTCATTAATAAAATGAAGAAAATTGAACCGATTTAATGTAATAAAACATAAATGTGAAATTAAGATACAGAAAAGTAGCATTCCAAGTGCAAATACATCATAAACAGCATCATAAAAGAACATGGAATGTTCAGTGTGAATTTGCAGAAAAAACAAACAAACAAACAAACCCTTAGCATCGATTTTGATCACGGCAACCCCAAGTGTGACAGAGTAGAATTACTCCATAGTGTATTCTTGACTATAATCTTTATGAAAGCAGATTGCCAGGCATTTCTGCCACCCATTTCTGTGTGGGTTCAAACTGCTAACCTTTAGGTTAGTAGATAAATGCAAACCATTTGTGCAACTATTGTTATAAAAAAATATATATATATAGTCACTTCAAAAATTCTACTTGATAATTTGAAAACTATACTCTTAATGACTGGGTGAATAGGTTTGCACAGACTTAATCTGAAATTTAAACAAAATATAGATAATAGGCCTTCACTCTGCATATAGAGAGAGAGGGCTATACAATTTTAACTGTAATTCTGTCTAACCCAGGCAATATTAAAAGCACCTACTTCAGAGTCATCTAGTCCTCTCTTTGCCATGCAACTTTCTGAGGTGGTTTGACACAGAATTACATTTTTGGAGATTGCTAGAGTCTTCATTTTTTGCAGTCTTCCCAGGTGATTCTTGAGGACAGTAAAGTTAGAGAATCACTGATCCACTAGAAAAGAAATTCTCAAACTTTAAGGTGCATCAGGAGAGCTTGTTAAAACTCAGAATGCTGGGGTTCACCCCAGAGTTTCTGGTTCAGTTAGTCTAGGGTGGATGTCATGGATTGAACTGTGTCCCCCCCAAATATCTGTCAACTTGGCTAGGTCATGATTCCCTTGTATGACTTCATGATTGTCTACCACTTTATCTTTTGATATGATTTCCCTGTATGTTGTAAATCCTATCACTATGATGTAAAAAAATGGATTAGCAGCAATTATACTGATGAGGCCTACAAGATTAGGTAGTGCCTTAAGCCAATCTCTTTTGAGATATAAAAGAGAGAAGGGAGCAAAGAGACATGTGGGGAACCTCACACCACCAAGAAAGAAGCACTGGCAGCAGAGCACGTCCTTTGGACCTAAGGTTACTATGCTGAGATGCTCCCAGACCAAGGGAAGACTGAAGAAAGCCTTCTCCTGGAGCTGATGCCCTGAATTCAGACTTATAGCCTACTGGACTGTGAGAGAATAAACTTCTCTTGGTTAAAGCCATCCACTTGTGGTATTTCTGTTATAGCAGCACTAGATGACTAAGACAGTGGGTTTTGATAGTTTACTTTTCTAGTAAGTTCCCAGGTAATGCTGATGCTGCTGGCCCCTGGCCCACACCTGGAGAACCACTACAGTAGAGAATTGGATTATGAATGAGAGTAAGTGACTAATGACCTCGTTTAGTCACTATCAAAATCCACAAGCTAGTGATTTTTCTAACTCTTCAGTTTTTGTTTGTTTGTTTTTCCCCTAAAGAGAGTGGAAACATGATCGCTTGCATGAAAACATATTAGAAACCTTTCTGGAGCCTTCTATTTTTGAGGTTATAAGGTGGATATCTTATAGAATTTGTATGATGGTTAGAGGTAAGGAATGTAATGCATTCCCTGGCCTGACTTAGAACTGTTTTTGTTGCTATTGTTAGCTGTTGTTGAATTGATTCTGACTCATGGTGACCTCATGTGTGCAGAATAGAACTGCTCCAGAGGGATTTTAAGGCTGTGACCTTTTAGAAGCAGATTGTCAGGCCTGTCTTTGAGGTGCCTCTGTGTGGGTTCAAACTGGCAACATTCAGGCTAGTAGTTGAGTGCTTAACTGTTTGTGCCATCCAGGGACTCTGACAGAATTAGCACATGGTAAATAAAACCTAAAAAAAGCTGAGATAACACAAAAGATAAAAAAATACCTAGCAATGCAGTATCATTTATACAATCTCTTTAAAATACCTAATCCATGTTTCATCATCACAATACTAGAGGTGGGGCTGTGGTCATAATCATCTTATCTTAAATAATGAGGAAATAATTCATTCAAAAAAGTCTATCTGCTCAAGTTGGAGAATTTCCTACATTTCTGGAAATGGGCTATAGGTCTCATGTAGCTCTCTTAAGCTTCTTTATCTTGCAAAACAGGGAACACAGAAAACTTTACAGGCTTTCAAACAGCCATCTTTTCTTTTCAAGGCTGTGTTTCTAGTTTGAAAATTTCCTAATTTATACTTATGGTGGGCCCATATTTTCCTAGTCAACTCTCATCTGCTTTTAAAGTATAACTCAATGCCATGTGGTAGAGAGGACTATTCAAAATGTCCAGCAGAAATATGGACAGATTGGCCTGATAGTTTCTCCTACAGTTGCCTCTTAAGGAGAATTAACTGATCTGGTCTCTCAGCTGACAGAAATAGACCTGCTATTGTGGATTTCTCTGCTTCTCACCCTAAAAGCATAATATCCAAGGGAAATTTTGAATAATGAAGAGGAAAGCATTTCCACAGAAGTTTATCATATTTAACTATGGGCTACTTAAATGTTTATGTCTTTTTCTTCCCATAACAGAATAAAAAATTAATGAAGACATTTATAAAGTTATGAGGTAAATAATAAAAATGTCCCTGAAAGTTCTGCTATGAGACACTCCTAAGTCAAGACAGAATTGAGCTAGGGAGAGCAAAGGGCTATTGGCATCATAGCCTCTCTAGACATTCATTGCAAATTTACAGATCGATAGAATTTGACTGAGTGAATGACCTCTCCACAGGTTTGCCAGTGCAGGAACATGGCTACTCCACGGATCTTAATACACTGAAAGGATTTGGGGAAGCATTTTTGTCACTACTGAGAACTAAAATGTGCACCTGGCTTCTGAGCTGCGGACTATTTTTTTTTTTTTTTAATCATTATGAAATGCTTTTTAAGATTAAAAGAAATCATCTAAGATTTTATCTGTAAGAAGGAAGAGGAGAAAGTAGGACACAAAGAAGTACAGCAAGTGAGCAAAAATCAGACGAAGCCTGAAGTATGAACATATTATTTATTCATTTGACAGTCTCTGGAATCAAACTAGAATTACATGTTATGAATACATCAAATACTAGAATTTGCCAGGGATAGCAAAAAATAAAAAGGAGAACAGAGTCAATGATCACATTACCTCCTGAGATGTGACTTAGAGTGGGCCATTAGTGTTACCCCAAAGGGCACCATTAATTACTCTCATAAACACGCTGTAAATTTTACTGTCTCTCAACATTTTTTAAGGAATATACATGCATTGCAATTATCTATCTTGGTCTCTCATGGCATAGTGGCTAAGTGCTATGGCTGCTAACCTAAAGCTCGGCAGTTCAAATCCGCCAGGTGCTCCTTGGAAACTCTATGGGGCAGTTTTACCCCATCCCATAAGGCCGCTATGAGTCGGAAACCACTCAACAGCAACGGGTTTGGTTTTTTTTTTTTTTTTTATCTTGGTCTCTAGGTAACCCAGAAAATGTTGCTGTTGTGATTAGGTGCTGTTGAGTCAGTTCCCACTAGTAGCAACCCGGTTTACAACAGAAGAAAACACTGCCCAGTCCTGTGCCACCCTCGCAATCATTGCTATGCTTGAGCCTATCTTTGAAGCCACTGTATCAGTCCATCTCATTGAGGGTCTTCCTCTCTTTCACTCACTCTCAACTTTACAAAGCATGATGTCCTTCTCCAGAAACTGGTCCCTCCTGATAACATGTCCAAAGTACATGAGACAAAGTCTTGCCATTCTTGTTTCTAAGAAGGATTCTGGTTGTACTTCTGCTAAGACAGATTTGTTTGTTCTTCTGGCAAGGTATATTCAATATTCTTCACCAACTCCATAATTGAAAGGCACGAATATGTCTTCAGTTTTCCTTATTTATTATCCAGCTTTCACATGAAATGAGGGATATTATTGCAGACATCAAATGGATCTTGGCTTGGGTCAGATGCATCTTAACCCTCAAAGTGGTATCTTTGCTTTTTAACATTTGAAAGCAGTCTTTTGCAGCAGAAATCTGCCCAATGTGCTATGACATTTGATTTCTTGACTGTTGCTTCCACGGGTATTGATTATGGATCCAGGTAAAATGAAATCCTTGATGACTTCAATATTTTCTCCATTAATCATGATGTTGCTTATTGGTCCTATTGTGAGGATTTTTGTTTTCTTTATGTTGAGGTGTAATGCATACTGAAGGCTGCAGCCTTTGATCTTCATCAGTAAGTGCTTTAAGCCCTCTTCACTTTCAGCAAGCAAGATTGTGTCATCGGGACATCGCAGGTTTTTAATGAGTCTTCCACTAATCCTGATGCCACATTCTTCTCCATATAGTCCAGCTTCTTAGGTTATTTGCTCAGCAAACAGATGGAACAAGTGTGGTGAAAGTGTACAAAACTGACGCACAACTTTCCTGATTTTAAATCACTCAGTATTCCCTTTTTCTGTGTCAACAACTGCCTTTTGTTCTATGTACAGGTTCTTCTTGAGCACAATTAAGTGTTCTGGAATTCCCATTCTTCACAATGTTATCTATAATTTCTTATGATCCACACAGTTGAATGTCTTAGCGTAGTTAATAAAACACAGGTAAACATCTTTCTGATATTCTCTGCTTTCAGCCAAGATCCATTTGATGTCCGCAATAATATCCCTCATTCCATGTCCTTTTCTGAATCTGGCTTGAACTTCTGGCAGGTCCCTATTGATGTACAGCTGCAACCATTTTTAAATTACCTCTAGCAAAATTTTTCTTACATGTGATATTAATGATATTGTCAATAATTTTCAGCTTCACTTGGCTCACCTTTCTTTGGAATGGGCACAAATATATATCTCTTCCAGTCAATTGGCCAGGTAGCTGCCTTCCAAATTTCTTAGCGCAGATGGGTGAGCACCCCCAGGGCTGCATCTGTTTGTTGAAACATCTCATTTGGTATTCCATCAATTCCTGGAGCCTTGTTTTTTGCCAATGTCTTCAGTTCTGCTTGGACTTCTTCCTTCCATACCATTGGTTCTTGATCATATTCTACCTCCTGAAACGGTAGAATGCCAACCACCTCTCTTTGGTACAATGACTGTGTATTCCTTCCATCTTCTTTTGATGCTTCCTGAGTCATTCAATATTTTACCCATAAAATCCGTTATTGTAATTTGAGGCTTGAACTTTTTTTTCAGTTATTTTAGCTTGAGAAATGCCAAGCATATTCTTCCCTTTTGGATTTCTAACTCCAGGTCTTTGCACAATTCATTATAATACTTAATTTTGTCTTCTCGATCTGCCCTTTGAAATCTTCTGTTCAGCTATTTTACTTTATCGTTTCCTCCTTTTGCTTTAGCTGCACTTCATTCAAGAGCAAGTTTCAGAGTGTCTTCTGACACCTATTTGGTCTTTTCTTTAATTCCTATCTTTCTAAAAACCTTTTGCTTTCTTCGTGTATGATGTCCTTGATGTCATCTTACAACTCGTCTGGCCTTTTGTCTTCAATGTTCAATGTGTCAAGTCTATTTTGAGGTGGTCTCTAAATTTAAGTGGCATGTACTCAAGGTCATATTTTGGCTCTTATGGACTTGTTCTAATTTTCTTCAGTTTCAACTTGAACTTGCATAAGAGCAATAATGATCTGTTCTACAGTCTCCCCTGGTCTTGTTCTGACTGATGATATTGAGCTTCTCCATCATCTCTTTCCACAGATGAAGTTGATTTGATTCCATTTTGTTCCGTCTGGTTGTTGAAAAAAGTTTATTTGCAATGAAGAAGTCATTGGTCTTGCAAAACTGGTTCATGAGATAAACAGTGTTGTTTTGATTACCAAGACCATATTTTCCAACTACCAACCTTCCTTCTTTGTTTCCAGATTTCGCATTTTAGAAAATAGTGACAACCATACCAAAATTAGCAATTAATAATATTTTATATAGACTATCTAATTTAATTGTTAAATGTACAAGGCAGTCATATGATTATCCTCTTTTTCCAGGTGTGAAGGTGTAGGTGAAGTTACTTGTCCCAGGTTACACCGTTAGAGGGCGGTACAACAGTATTTGAACACCTGAGTCCAGAAGGGCAATGAATGGTGAGCTGCACTGGCTCCAGAGGAAGCAGTAGCAGAATTCCAGCTATTTCATTAGTGTTATGATTTGAATTGGGTCCCCCCTGAAATACGCTGTAAATCCTAACCTCTATGCTTGTGATTATAACCCCATTTGGGAATGGGTTGTCTTTGTTATGTTGTGAGACAGGATTAGTGTAGGATGTGCCGTGAGTCAATCTCTTTTGAGATACAAAAGAGTTACATATTTCAAACAAGAGAGCAAGCAGATATGGGAGAGATAGATTCCATGCTACATAAAGATCAACAAGGAATCAGGGAACAAGAACCTTCCCCCAGAGGTGACAGAGAGACAAAGCCTTTCCCGAGAACTAGTGCCCTGAATTCAGACTTCTAGTCTCCTAAATTGTGAGAAAATATATTTCTGTTTGTTAAAGTCACCTACTTGTGGTATTCCTGTTATAGCAGCACTAGATAACTAAGACAGAATTTGGTACCAGAAGAGTGATGTGCTGCTCTAACAGATACCTAAAATGTAAACGTGGTTTTGCAATTGGTTCATGGGTAAAAGCTGAAAGAGTTTTAAGGTTTCTAATGGTAAAATCCCCCATATGTCTGTCAGTGTGTCGTACTGTGGGGGCTTGCATGTTGCTGTGATGCTGGAAGCTATGCCACCAGTGTTGACAAACCAGCAGAGTCACCCATGGAGGACAGGTTTCAGCTGAGCTTCCAGACTAAGACAGACTAGGAAGAAGGACCCGGCAGTCTACTTCTGAAAAGAATTAGCCAGTGAAAACCTTACAAATAACAGCAGAACATTCTCTGATATAGTGCTGGAAGATGAGCCCCCAGGTTGGAAGGCTCTGAAAAGATGACTGGGAAAGAGCTGCCTCCTCAAAGTAGGGTCGATCTTAATGACATGGATGGACTAAAGCTTTCAGGGCCTTCATTTGCTGATGTGGCACGACTCAAAATGAGAAGAAACAACTGCAAATATCCATTAATAATCGGAACCTGGAATGTACAAAATATGAATCTAGGAAAATTGGAAACAGTCAGAAATGAAATGGAACACATAAATATTGATATCCTAGGCATTAGTGAGCTGAAATGGACTACTACTGGCCATTTTGAATTGGACAATTTTATAGTCTACTATGCTGGGAATGACAGCTTGAAGAGGAATGGTGTTGCATTCATCGTCAAGAAGAATGTTTCAAGATCTATTGTGAAGTACAGTGCTGTTAGTGATAGGAAAATATGCACACGCCTACAAGGAAGACCAGTTAATACGACTATTATTCAAATTTACACACCAACAACTAAGGCCAAAGATGAAGAAACAGAAGATTTTTATCAGCTGCTGCAGTCTGAAATTGATCGAACATGCAATCAAGATGCATTGATAATTACTGGCGAATGGAATGTGAAAGTTGGAAACAAAGAAGAAGGCTCAGTAATTGGAAAATATGGCCTTGGTGACAGAAACAATGCCAAATATCGAATGATAGAATTTTGCAAGTCCAACAAATTCTTCATTGCAAATGCCTTCTTTCACTAACATAACCGGCGACTGATTACATGGACCTCGCCAGATGGAACACACAGAAATCAAATTGACTATATCTGTGGAAAGAGACAATGGAAAAGCTCAATATCATCAGTCAGAACAAGGCCAAGGGCTGACTGTGGAACAGACCATTAATTGCTCATATGCAAGTTCAAGCTGAAACTGAAGAAAATCAGAGCAAGTACACAAGAGCCAAAATATGACCTTGAGTATATCCCACCTGAATTTAGAGACCATCTGAAGAATAGACTTGACGCATTGAACACTAGTGACCGAAGACCAGACAAGTTGTGGAATGACATCAAGGACATCACCCATGAAGAAAGCAAGAGGTCACTGAAAAGACAGGAAAGAAAGAAAAGACCAAGATGGATGTCAGAGACTCTGAAACTTGCTCTTGAACTTCGAGCAGCTAAAGCAAAAGGAAGAATTGATGAAATAAAAGAACTGAACAGAAGATTTCAAAGGGCAGCTCGGGAAGACAAAGTAAAGTATTATAATGACGTGCAAAGAGCTGGAGATGGAAAACCAAAAGGGAAGAACACGTTCAGCATTTCTCAAGCTGAAAGAACTGAAGAAAAAATTCAAGATTCAAATTGCAATAGTGAAGGATTCTTTAGGGAAAATATTAAAAGAAGCAGGAAGCATCAAAAAAAGATGGAAGAAAAACACAGAGTCATTATACCAAAAAGAATTAGTCAATATTCAGCCATTTCAAGAGGTGGCATATGATCAGGAACCAATGGTTCTGAAGGAAGAAGTCCAAGCTGCTCTGAAGGCATTGTCAAAAAACAAGGCTCTGGGAATTGATGGAATATCAGTTGAGATGTTTCAACAAACAGATGTAGCGCTGGAGGTGTTCACTCATCTATGCCAAGAAATATGGAAGACAGCTTCCTGGCCAACTGACTGGAAGAGATCCATATTTATGCCAAGAAAGGTGATCCAACTGAATGTGGAAATTATATAACAATATCACATGCAATCACAATTTTGCTGAAGATCGTTCAAAAATGGCTGTAGCAGTATATCGACAGTGAACTGCCAGAAATTCAGGCCAGTTTCAGAAGAGGATGTGGAACTAGGGATATCATTGCTGATGTCAGATGGATCCCAGCTGAAAGCAGAGAATACCAGAAGGAAATTTACCTATGTTTTACTGACTATGCAAAGGCATTTGCCTGTGTGGATCATAATAAACTATGGATAACATTGCAAATGGGAATTCCAGAACACTT
This sequence comes from Loxodonta africana, assembly GCF_030014295.1. Lineage (NCBI taxonomy): Eukaryota > Metazoa > Chordata > Mammalia > Proboscidea > Elephantidae > Loxodonta > Loxodonta africana. The sequence goes on along the minus strand of NC_087345.1, from coordinate 60,264,197 downwards.
AGTTGTGCTCATGAGAAACCCTTGCATAGATCAAGAGGCAGTTGTTTGGATACAACAAGGGGATACTGATTGGTTTTAAGTCAGGAAAGGTGTGAATCAGGGTTGTATTCTTTCACCATACCTATTCAGTCTGTATGCTGAGCAAATAACCCAAGAATATGAATATATGAAGAAGAACAAGGCATCAGGATTGGAGAAAGACTCATTAACAACCTGTGTTATGCAGATGACACAACATTGCTTGCTGAAAATGAAGAGGACTTGAAGCACTTACTGATGAAGATCAAAGATTACAGCCTTCAGTATGGATTACACCTCAACATAAAGAAAACAAAAATCCTCACAACTGGACCAATGAGCAACAACATGATAAATGGAGAAAAGATCGAAGTTGTCAAGGATTTCATTTTACTTGGATCCACAATCAACAGCCATGGAAGCAGCAGTCAAGAAATCAAAAGACACATTGCATTGGGTAAATCTGCTGCAAAGGAACTCTTTAAAGTGTCGAAGAGCAAAGATGTCACCTTGAAGACTAAGGTGCGCCTGACCCAAGCCATGGTATTATCAATCACATCATATGCATGTGAAAGCTGAACAATGAATAAGGAAGACTGAAGAAGAATTGATGCCTTTGAATTGTGGTGTTGGTGAAGAATATTGAATATACCATGGACTGTCAAAAGAATGAACAAATCTGTCTTAGAAGAGGTACAACCAGAATGTTCCTTAGAAGCAAGGATTGCGAGGCTGGGTCTTACATACTTTGGATATGTTGTCAGGAGGGATCAGTCCCTGGAGAAGGACATCATGCTTGGCAGAGTACAGGGTCAGCGGAAAAGAGGAAGACCCTCAAAGAGGTGGATTGACGCAGTGGCTGCAACAACACGCTCAAGCATAACAACGATTGTAAGCATGGCTCAGGACCAGGCAGTGTTTCGTTCTGTTGTGCACAGGGTCGCTATGAGTTGGAACAGACTGGAAGTCACCTAGGAACAACAACAATAGTAAAAGTCTAGATTACCTTAAAGAGACTGATGGTAGGATTATGGACATCAAAGGTAATTCTGCTAAGGGCTTAGATGAAAGTGAGGAGAGCTATAGAAAAAGTCTCTATCATCTTAGAGATGATATGGTGCCAACAACAGAATGTTTGTAGAAATTTGAACATTAAATGTGTTTCTGGAGAGGCTTTTAAAGAAAAATGATGGATATGTTATTGGGCAATGCAGGAAAGGCAATGCTTTTTATGCAGTGGTAAAGAACTTGTCTGAATTTTGTTCGAATGTTTGGTGGAAGGTAGAACTTGTAAGTGATGAACTTGGATATTTGCTGAGGAGATTTTTAAGAAAGATCTTAAAGGGACTGCATAGTTTCTCCTTGCTCCTTATAGTAAAATGTGAGAGGAAAGAGATGGAATTAAAAATGTACTTACTGTACAAAATGAAAACAAAATAAAAAGATTTGGAAAATTCTGTTGTACAAACTCAGGACACAAGTCACCAAGGACATGGTTACACAATCTTTTGTTAAAGATATGAAGCCCATGACTGATGGATCTAACCAACTACCACAGCAGAAAATCCATCAGCTGAGACTGAAGGGGACAGGGCAAGAATGAAAGGAAAGGACACTGTCTGCCTCTTGGAATTCTACAGGCAGCAAACAGGCCAAAAGAGCTGTTGTCCTCCAAGAAAAGTAAAGGGTCATCCCTGGAGCAGCTTGGAGATCATCAGAACTGTTAATAGGAGGACAGGAAGCAGGGCTGCATCAGTTTCAAAGCATGGAGTCACAGCCTCCTAGGTTTAATAATCAGATTGTCACCAACTCAGTTTTGGAGTGTGGGGCTACCATTCAAGAGTGCCAGAGGGATGAGGCCATTGCCCAAAGCTGAGGGGCGGAGCTACCATGCCCCAGGGGCAGAAGAGCATGGCCTGCCAGGGCCAAGCGGGGTGGGGTTGCCACTCAGAAAGACTAGGAGAATGGGACCACCCAAAGCCAAGGGAGCAGAATTGCCATCCCATTGGGACTGGAAGGCAGAGCTGAAGCCCAGGGTCAAGGGCCTCCACTCAGAATTAAAAAGGTGTAGCCAACCACAGAGTCTGAAAGGCAGGGCTATTGCTCAGATGGTCCCAAAGAACAGAGATTATTTTCAAGCCTTGAGAGTTAATGTTAGTTGTTCTGCTGGGTTTTCATCTTGCTTAGCGCCCATTATCCCTTCTTTCCCTCCATATATTCCTGTTTTTAATGGAAATGTCTACCTTATGCCTGTTCCACCGTTTTACTTTGAAAGCGAATAACTTGGTACTCTAGATTTTACAGATTCACAAATGAAGAGGAATTTTGCCCCAGGATGGAATATGCCTAAAGTCTCACCCATACTCAATTTAGATGATTCAGAAGATGAGATTTTGGACTTGGGGTTAAGATTTTTGGGACGATGTGATGAGATGAATGTGTTTTGCATGTGGAAAAGACATGAATTTTGAGGGGCCAAAGGGTGGAATGTTACAGATTGAATTGTGTCCCACCAAAAATATGTGCTGTAAATCCTTATCTCTATGCCTGTGATTATAATCCCTGGGAATGGGTTGTCTTTGTTATGTTAACAAGATAGGATTTATGTAGGGTGTGTCTTCAGTCAATCTCTCTTGAGATATAAAAGAGATTAAACAAGCAAGAGAGCAAGCAGAAATGGGAGAAGTTAGATTCCATGCCACATGAAGACCACCAAGGAATCAAGGAACAAGGGCGAGCCCCAGAGCCAGCAGAAAAAGAAAGCCTTACCTAGAGCTGGTGCCCTGAATTCAGACTTCTAGTCTCCTACACTGTGAGAAAATGCATTTCTGTTTGTTAAAGCCACCCACTTGTGGTATTTCTGTTATAGCAGCACTAGATAACTAAGACAATTAGGTTAAGCAAGGGTGGCGGCAGTATCATAAGGTCAACTAAGCTAAGTATTTCGACACTCTTTGACAATTGGCACAGACTTTTGTTCACTGTGGTAGAGAAAAGGTGAAAAGTAAAGGGGGGTATTGGGTGGCACAGTGGTTATAGTGAACAATCTGTTAATTTGAGTCTGTCCTGAAGCTATTTCTTCTAGAATGTACTGTTCTCCCATTCCACAGAATTCTGATGAGGCTGTCAATTAAGTAGGCCCATTTCCCTAGCAGGGAGTACCTGAGGGATGCAAACAGTTAATGCACTAAACTGCTAACTGAAAGGTTGGAGGCTTGAGTCCACTCAGAGGCACCTTGGAAGGAATGCCTGGCAATCTACTTTTTATGGAAGCATAGTATACCCTATGGAGCATAGTTATACTCTGAAACATATGGGATCACCATAAGTCAGAGTTGACTCAATGTCAACTGGTAGCAACTGGTTTCCCCAGGTCCATAGGTGGGCTACAACTAAAACAAGTTAATCAGAGGGTTTGTTGCCTTATAGGCACAGTTTAGGAGCAAGCACATGAACTAAGCTGACCCAAATAGACTGTTTCGAGGGAATTGTTAGGGATTCTGGGATGAAAGGGAGTGATCTTTCCCATTTTTATTAAGAGTTAGCAGAGCATACTTATTTGCAATAAAGGCAACACGAAAGAAAGCAAAGTTAAGAGACATAGAGAACTGGGGAACTAATGATGTTTTTGAGCCCTTGAATTCTTAAACTTTGGAATCAGCTGTGTCCAGTCATGTGAGCTCATAAACTATTTCCTTGATCAACTCATTGAGTTGATTACTATCACTTCCAGCACACTGTGTCTTGATTTCAATATTGTCCCTATTTTCTGAGCTTAAAACTGAGATTCATATTTTTAGAACAGTGAGGTCACTTAAAAGGAGTGATAAGGCTTACTATTTTAGATAAGAACTATTCCTACAATTATAACCACTGTTTAACTGACACTATGCATCAAGCACTTTTTAAAAAACTTTACAAATAATGAGTCATTTAAACCTCGCAACGAACATTATCATTATCCCCATTTTATAGACAAAGAAAACGAAGCACAGAGAGGTTAAATATTTTCACAAGGGCACACCAATAATAAGTACCAGACCTAGGAAAATAATCTGGGAAGTCTGGCTCTAGAATCATCCTCTGTACCATTACATTATGTACTAGAACAATAAAGAACAGACAACAGTGGTATTAACTATAGGCAGTCTCCAGGTTGTGAATGAGATCAATTCCTGTGTCTTTAAGTCTTTAAGTTTAATTTGTAGATAAGTTGGAACAAGTGCATACTGTTATTTAGCCTTACTTTTGTGCAAGAAAAAGCTTGAAGTCTTTTCAATGATTTAAAAGCTGCACATGCAGCAAGTGAAGGGGATTGTGATGAAGAATTTGTTACATGAGTAGGATTGGTTCGATCCTTTCAAAGTGTGGGCAAATTTATATAACACTAAAGGGAAAGTATGAGTTGTCCATAAGTCAACATTTGCAGCCCAGGGACTGCCTATGCTCTTTGCCCAGACTGCTTTGAGCAAGGAGAAATATGAACTTCTTCAGAGAGTCTGATATTTTCACTTCAAAACATGAAATTCTTTCAGTCCAATGGCCCTCAAAATTTTGTGATGAGAAACTAAATTTTTCAGTACTCTAAAACCTTACGATCATGGGAGAAGATGGATAGCATATGGAGGTGCTGCTAATGATAAGACAGAAAATAAGGTATATTTATGGTGGTGGTGCTGGCAGCCAAGCACTGTAAAAGGATTTGAAAGTACCTTACTACTGTTGGGGTTCAGGCCCATCCAGCAAGGGAGTGTGAAATGGTCTCCTGGTCTAGGAAATGGAGGTGTACATCAGCAATAATGAACCTGTATTATTGATCATGAGGGCCTTCGAGATCTATTGTTCTGTGAAAGCTGACTACTTGAAAACATTAGCTCTAATCTTTCTGGAATATCTCAGACCTAGGGAAAGCAAATGTGCAAGTATGAATTTCCACTCTCCTAAGACTCTTTTTCATCATATGGATTGCGTATTCTCCTAACATTCTATCATTCCAAAAGCGATGATCGGGGGAGTATCTAACCCAGTGACTTGAAGAGAAAGGATGGAACCCCAACTATCTATCTTCAAAGAACTATAGAGATATTTACTGGGAAAGTGAGCAGCAGATTGTGGAGAAAGATTATACAAACTAGAAGTCTTATAATACATACATCCAGTATAGTCTAAGTGCAGAAATTATCCCATTTTCAGATAAACCTATGTCTCAAATGAATCGATTAACACTGCCTAAAATTTAGGCCAGTTCTTGAAGATACTGTAAGTATTCACTATGTTAATCCATAAAAAAAAAGAATACTTAAGGGGCTTTCCCTTACAGAACATAAAATATGTCACAAGAAAAACTACGTATTTATTGAGAATATATCCAATTCTAAAATGAAAAATTATGATCATGCATTGGAAAATCCAAAGAAAGGTATTTTGATGTAGACTTCACCTAACTTTGGGCTGAAATCATAATGATGATATGATGATGAAACATCCATCAAAGAAAATAACTATAAGTATTCTCTTAATTAACAATACTGACATTAAATTATCCCCTCCTTGCAAAGTCTTAGCAGATTTCTCTCTGTTGTCTTCTTTTATCTCCTTAAACAGATTGTAAAGTAGAAATTGTCTAAACCAAAAACAAAACCAAACCCATTGCCATTGAGTTGATTCCCACTCATAGAGACCCTACAGGACAGAGTAGGACTGCCCCATAGGGTTTCCAATGGGCTACTGGTAGATTCAAACTGCTGACCTTTTGGTTAGCAACCACTGTGCCTAGGGACTATAAAAATACGTAGGCAAGTAGTAAATACTGCTACTCAGTATTTATGTTTTCTATTGTCATTTTTATCCAAGAAAATGTATCAAAATATTGAATAATCTTGCAAAATATACATTTTACACCAAAAAGCAATATATCACATTAAGAAATAAACTACTGGGGTATTAGGTAAATATCACTAGTCTAATCAGCAAAATGCTATTACTTATATTCATATTTATTATATATTTATAGCAGTAGGTGGAACCTTTAAGTTACTCTTCTCAATCTGAGCTAAAGACAGATGTTATGGAAAAGCTACAAGCATGTGAGAATTTTGCATGAACACCTACTCAGTGATGATGAAGTGGAAGTATGCAGGAATCCAGTAGTCTAAAGTTTGTCACATGCTCTCTGAACAGAACTTTTATCAGGACTAATGAGATGTATGTATAGTAGCACAAGTTATGAAGCCAGTAGAAAACATACCCTCACGAGTTTTTTTTTATGATTGAACCTAACAACTAACCAGAGAGAAAAGTACCAGACACAGGACTGATACATACTAAGTGTTAACTATCTGTGTGTGTGTGTGTTGTTTGATTGTTTTGATTTGTTTCTCTAATGAAAATACAAACAATAACAGCTAAAAGACCTTCCAGCATGCTAATTCATGGCGATTTAGGATTTCTGTTTGGCATCTTAAGCACAAGGAGGTTTAGTGCATTGTAAGATGGGGCGGGATCTAGAAATCTGCCTCTGCTATTCAAAATGTTTGATCAAAATGATGCAATTTGCTTGTTTAGTTTCAGTTTCATCAACTTAAAAAGTTGTTTTTTTAAAGATTTTCTTGGTTATAAATAACAGAATTGTTAATTCAAATTAGCACTATTAATTGGCAATTATTAGTTTCAGCATGGCTCATTCCAGAGGTGAGGAGTCTCTCTCTCTCTCCGTTTCTCTCCCTGCTAACCCTAAATTTGCTTTCTTCTATATGTTTGCATGATTATGTAAATATATTCCTCCATGTTACTAGGGAAGTATGTTGCCCGCAGCTCCAGGCTTACAGTCTAGTTCATGATCCCAGAGGAAGATAAATCTTTTCTCTATATATCAAATCCCAGTAGAAGCTCAGAATTGAGTGGCTGGAGTTGCATAACCATTCCTGAGTCAGTCATGGTGGTCAGGGATGTATAGTAATTTAAATGCAAGATTGTGTAGCATGGTCACTTCTACTGCTGGAACAGAGGCGAGTTGTGATTATAGTCCCAAAGAGCCAAAGGAGAGTAGGATGTGTGGTTTCTCAGAGGAAACATAGAATGGACAAAATTTTCAGAATTTTGAATAGGAATTATTTGTGATTATAACCAACCACTCCCACATATCTGTCAGTTTATTATACTGTGGGGTTTGTGTGTTGCTGTGATGCTGGAAGCTATGCAACCAGTATTCAGATAGCAGCAGGGTCACCCATGGAGGACAGGTTTCAGCTGAGCTTCCAGACTAAGACAGACTAGGAAGAAGGACCTGGCAGTCTACTTCTGAAAAGCATTAGCCAGTGAAAACCTTATGAATAGCAGTGGAACACTGTCTGATACAGTGCTGGAAGATGAGCCCCCAAGTTGGAAGGCACTCAAAAGATGACTGGGGAAGAGCTGCCTCCTCAAAGTAGAGTTGACCTTAATGAGTGGATGCAGTAAAGCTTTCAGGACCTTCATCTGCTGATGTGGCACAACTCAAAATGAGAAGAAACAGCTGCAAATATCCATTAATAATCGGAACCTGGAATGTACGAAGTATGAATCTAGGAAAATTGGAAATCGTCAAAAATGAAATGGAAAGCATAAACATCGATACCCTTGGCATTAGTGAGCTGAAATGGACTGGTATTGGCCATTTTGAGTCAGACAATCATATAGTCTACTATGCTGGGAATGATGGCTTGAAGAGGAATGGTGTTGCATTCATCGTCAAAAAGAATGTTCCAAGATCTATCCTGAAGTACAACGCTGTCAGTGATAGGATAATATCCATACGCCTACAAGGAAGACCAGTTAATACGACTATTATTCAAATTTACATACCAACAACTAGGGCCAAAGATGAAGAAATAAAAGATTTTTATCAGCTGCTGCAGTCTGAAATTGATCGAACATGCAATCAAGATGCATTGAAAATTACTGGCAATTGGAATGCAAAAGCTGGAAACAAGAAGGATCAGTAGTTGGAAAATATAGCCTTGGTGATACAAACAATGCTGGAGATCGAATGATAGAATTTTGCAAGACCAATGACTTCTTCATTGCAAATACCTTCTTTCACCAACACAAATGGCGACTGTACACATGGACCTCTCCAGATGGAACACACAGAAATCAAATTGACTACATCTGTGAAAAGAGACAATGGAAAAGCTCAATATCATCAGTCAGAACAAGGGCAGGGGCCCACTGTGGAAAAGACCATCAAGTGCTCATATGCAAGTTCAAGCTGAAACTGAAGAAAATCAGAGCAAGTACACAAGAGCCAAAATATGACCTTGAGTATATCCCACCTGAATTTAGAGACCATCTGAAGAATAGACTTGACGCATTGAACACTAGTGACCGAAGACCAGACGAGTTGTGGAATGACATCAAGGACATCACCCATGAAGAAAGCAAGAGGTCACTGAAAAGACAGGAAAGAAAGAAAAGACCAAGACAGATGTCAGAGGAGACTCTGAAACTTGCTCTCGAACATCGAGCAGCTAAAGCAAAAGGAAGAATTGATGAAATAAAAGAACTGAACAGAAGATTTCAAAGGGCATTTCAAGAAGACAAAGTAAAGTATTATAATGACATGTGCAAAGAGCTGGAGATGGAAAACCAAAAGGGAAGAACACGTTCAGCATTTCTCAAGCTGAAAGAACTGAAGAAAAAATTCAAGCCTCAAACTGCAATAGTGAAGGATTCCATGGGGAAAATATTAAACGACATAGGAAGCATCAAAAGAAGATGGAAGGAATACACAGAGTCATTATACCAAAAAGAATTAGTCAATATTCAACCATTTCAAGAGGTGGCATATGATTAGGAACTGATGATACTGAAGGAAGAAGTCCAAGCTGCTCTGAAGGCACTGTTGAAAAACAAGGCTCCAGGAATTGATGGAATATCAATTGAGATGTTTCAACAAACAGATGGAGCACTGGAGGTGCTCACTCATCTATGCCAAGAAATATGGAAGACAGCTTCCTGGCCAACTGACTGGAAGAGATCCATATTTATGCCTATTCCCAAGAAAGGTGATCCAACCGAATGTGGAAATTATAGAACAATATCATTAATATCACACGCAAGCAAAACTTTGCTGAAGATCATAAAAAATGGCTGCAGCAGTATATTGACAGGGAACTGCCAGAAATTCAGGCCAGTTGCAAAGAGGACGTGGAGCCAGGGATATCATTGCTGATGTCAGATGGATCCTGGCTGAAAGCATAGAATGCTAGAAGGATATTTACCTGTGTTTTATTGACTATCCGAAGGCATTTGACTGTGTGGATCATAACAATCTACAGATAACACTGTGAAGAATGGGATTTCCAGATCACTTAATTGTGCTCATGAGGAACCTTTACATAGATCAAGAGGCAGTTGTTCAGACAGAACAAGGAGACACTGATTGGTTTAAAGTCAGGAAAGGTGTGAGTCAGGGTTGTATCCTTTCACCATAACTATTTAATCTGTATGCTGAACAAATAATAGGAGAAACTGGACTATATGAAGAAGAACGGGGCATCAGGATTGGAGAAAGACTCATTAACAACCTGCATTATGCAGATGACACAACCCTGCTTGCTGAAAATGAAGAGGACTTGAAGCACTTACTGATGAAGATCAAAGACCACAGCCTTCAGTATGGATTACACCTCAACATAAAGAAAACAAAAATCCTCACAACTGGACCAATGAGCAACATCATGATAAACAGAGAAAACATTGAAGTTGTCAAGGTTTTCATTTTACTTGGATCCACAATCAACAGCCATGGAAGCAGCAGTCAAAAAATCAAAAGATGCATTGCATTGGGCAAATCTGCTGCAAAGGACTTCTTCAAAGCGTTGAAGAGCAAAGATCTCACCCTGAAGACTAAGGTGCGCCTGACCCAAGCCATGGTGTTTTCAATAACATCATATGCATGTGAAAGCTGGACAATGAATAAGGAAGACCGAAGAAGAGTTGATGCCTTTGAAATGTGGTGTTGACGAAGAATATTGAATATACTACGGACTGCCAAAAGAACGAACAAATCTGTCTTGGAAGAAGTGCGGCCAGAATGCTCCTTAGAGGCAAGGATGGCGAGATTGCATTTTATATAACTTGGACATGTTGTCAGGAGGGATCAGTCCCTGGAGGAGGACATCATGCTTGGCAGAGTACAGGGTCAGTGGAAAAGAGGAACACCCTCAAGGAGGTGGGTTGACACAGTGGCTGTAACAATGAGCTCAAGCATAACAACAATTGTAAGGATGGCTCAGGACCTGGCAGGGTTTCATTCTGTTGTGCATAGGGTTGCTATGAGTCGGAACCAACTCGATGGCACCTAACAACAACAACATAATCAACCAGCACAAAACTGTGTGTGAATGTGGAACAAAGATGTCTTCAGACATGTAAATCTCTAAACATTTATTTCCCATGTCCTCTTTTTCAAGGTACCTTCAGAGGATATTCTCTAGGAGAAGAAAGAAAGGAAACAAGCAAGTATGGGAATGAGGAAAAAGGGATTCCAACAAGAAAGAGGAAAGAGAATTCTCAAGATGTTGACAAAGTAAAGTCCCTTAGTGACTTCCATATAGTTGCCTTTGAAAAGTTGGAGAAAAATCTCAGAACTTTTGACACCAATCAAAGGCTTATAGTATCTAAGCAGATGCTTAATCAAGAGAAAAAAAAAAAAAAAACATATAAGTGATAGGAAACCTTAGGTTCTCTGCCCATCCACACCTAACTGCTTCCTGGCTTAGTGTGGTCTTAATGGGATGGCTGCAGCATCCAGCACTCCAAGACAGGGAGCCTGGTCTGCAAGCAGCAGCAGCCTGTGCCCCAGGTAGGGAAACTTGTGTTGAATGGGTCACAACTAGTATTCCCAGACAGGGAGCCTAGTGCTAAAGCAATGATAGCTGGAACTCCTAGGTAGGGATCCTGGTATTGAAGTAGTGACAGCCAGTACTTGCAGGAAGGGAGCCTGGCATTGGAGCAGCAATAACTGGCACTCCCAGACAGGGAATGTGGTACTAAAGCAGTGAGAACCAGCACTCCCAGGCACACAGTCAAGAGTGTTACATAATAAGTGCTGTTTTTTTGTGTGAAAGTAGATGGCTACAGTATTCAATAATTAAAAAAAGAAAAACCCTGGGGAAGGGAAAGAATTTGATTTCTAGAGTTACCATCATATAATAGGCCAACAAAAAATAACGAGACATACAAAGAAACAGGAAAGAATAGTCCATACTAAGGAACAAAAAATATGACAAACCATCCCTGAGGATGGACAGGTAATGGACTTACTAGACACAGACTTTAAAACCCTAAGAGCTAAACGAAAATACATACAAAAAGTAAAGGAAATCAGGTTAAAGATACAGAAATAAAACCAGAATTCCGATAGAGAGAACATTTTTAAAGAACCAAAGATATACAGGAGCTGAATATTACAGTAACAGAAAGGAAAAATTCACTGAAGTGATTCAACAGCAGATTTGAGCTGGAAAAGAAAGAATCAGCAAATTTGATGACAGGACAATTGATATTATCAGGTCTTTTGAAGAAAAAAGAATGAAGAAAAGTGAAGGGCCTAAGGGACTTGTGGGAAACCATCAAGTAGATTGATAAACGCATTATAGGAGTTTCAGAAGAAGAAGAGAAAGGGGCAGAAAGAGTATCTGAAGAAATAATGGCTAAAAATTGCCCAAATTTAAGAAAAGACATGAGTCCACAAGCTCAACAAACTTTAAGTAGGATAAACTCAAAGAGATCCACATCAAGACACTTTATGATTCAACTCTCAAAAACAAAACATAAAGAATCTTCAAAACAGAGAGAAACGAATCAACACATTCTAGGGTTCCTCAATAAGATTAAGTGCCGATTTCTCCTCAGAAACCATGGATTATCCTCAAAAACTGACATAATTAATGTACTGAAAGAAAAAAAATCTGTCAACCAAGAATTCTGTATCTGGCAAAATTGTCCTTCAGAAATAATGGTGAAATTAAGACATTCCCAGATAATGAAGAGCTGAAAGTTCATTGTCATGGGACCAACCCCATAAGAAATGCTAAAAAGATTCCTTAAGGTTGAAAAGAAAGGATACAAAGCAGTAAGTTGAAGACGTTTGAAATAAAAATAGCCTCCCTAAAAGTAATTTCATGGGTAAATATAAAATCAGTTTTATGGTGTTTTAGTGCTATAATGTGTCACATGATTTAAAAAACAACTGCATAGAAAATAATTATATATCTATGTTATTAGACACAGTGTGTAAAGGTGTAATTTGTGACAACACCACCCATAAAGAGGGGTAGTGCTATGTGAACAAAGCTTTTGTATGTTATAGAAGCTGAATTAACTAATAACAAAACTAGGCAGTATTGGAGGTAATGAAAGACAAAAAAGATATAAGACACATAGAAAATAATATCAAAATGGCAGAAGGAAAAGTCTTTTCTTATCAGTAATTACTCCAAGTATAAGTGGATTAAACTCTCCAATCGAAAGACAGAGATTGGCAGAATAGATAAGAAAACATGATCCAACTATATGCTATCTGCAAGATACTGGCATTAGACCCAAAGACACTGCTAGGATGAAGGTGAAAGAATGACCAAAAAAAAAAAAATTCCCTGCAAATAGTAGCCAAAATAGAGCAGAGTTGACTATATTAATTTCAGATAAAAGAGACTTTAAGTTAAAATCCATTACTAAAGATAAAGACATTATCTAATGATAAAACCTGAACCGAAGTAGTTGCTGTGTCATCGATAGCAATGCATAGCTACCCTATAGAACAGAGTAGACTGCCTCATAGGGTTTCCAAGGCTTTAATCTTTATGAAAACAGACTGCCACATCTTTCTGCCATGGAGCAAATGGTGGGTTCTAATGGCTGACCTTCCAGTTAGCAGCAGAGCGCTTAACCACTGCACCATCATGACTCCTTATATAATGATAAAAAGTGTCAATTAATCAAGAAGATATAACAATTACAAATATATATGCACTTAACAACAGAACCCCAAAATATATGAAGAAACATTGACAAAATGACAAAGGGAAAAACAGGCAGTTCTACAATAATAATTGGAATATGCCACTTTCATCAAAGGCTAGAACATGCAGACAGATCAGTAAGGAAATATAGAACTTGAATAACACTGTAAATCATCTAGACCTAACAGACATATAGAATACTCAAACCAACATTAGTGAAATACACAGTTTTCTCCTGGGCACATGTGTCATTCTTCAGGGAAGGCTATGTTGTACATCACAGAACAAATCTCAATTTAAAAGGACTAAAATAATACAAAGTACCTTCTCCAATCACAATGGAATGAAAGTAGAAATGAATAACAGAAGAAAAACAGAATTTCACAACAAAGTAAAAATTAAACATTGCATTCTTAAGCAACTAATGAGTCAAAGAAGAAATCACAAAGAAAACTGAAAATATAAAGAAATGAATGAAAATGAAAGCACACATACCAAAACATATGGGACACAGCAAAGGCATCAAACTTTCAAAAACAGAGGCAGGAACACTTCCTAACTCATTCTATGAGGTTAGGGTTACCGTGATAAGAAAACCAGAGAAGATGTCACAAAGAAAGAAACTTAAGACCAGAATGCCTTATAAATACAGATGCATGAATTCTCAGAAAAATGTTAGCAAACTAAATCCAACAATATAAAAAATTTATGCACCATACCAAGTGGGATTTGTTCCAGGAATACAAGGGTGGCTCAACACTAGAAAATAAATCAATGTAACATTGTTGTTAGGTGCAGTCAAGTTGGTTAGGATTCATAGCGACCCTATGTACATCTTCAGAATCGTTGCTAGGTTTAAGCTCATTTTTGCAGCCACTGTGTCAAGCCATCTTGTTGAGAGTCTTTCTCTTTTTCACTGACTCTCTACTTTACTAAGCATGATGTCCTTTTCAAGGAGCTGGTCTCTCCTGATAACACGTCCAAAGTACATGAGATGTCTTGTCATCCTCATCTCTAAGGAGCGTTCTGGCTACACTTCTTTCAAGACAGATTTGTTTGTTCTTCTGACAGTCCATGGTGTATTCAATATTCTTCTCCAATGCTGTAATTGAAAGGCATCAATTCTTCTTTGGTCTTCCTTATTAATTGTCCACCTTTCACATGCAAATGAATCAGGCAGGCATATACCTCAAAATGACATCATTGCTTTTTATCACTTTAAAGATATGTTTTGCAGATTTGCTTAATGTAATACTTCTTATGATTTCTTGGCTGCTGCTTCCAAGGGCATTGATTGTGGATCCAAGTAAAATGAAATCCTTGACAACTTCAATCTTTTCTCCATTTATCATGATATTGCTTATTGGTCCAGTTGTGAGGATTTTTTTTTTCTTTATGTTGAGATGTAATCCATACTGAAGGCTGTAGTCTTTGATCTTCATCATTGCTTCAAGCCCTCTTCACTTTCAGCAACCAAGGTTGTGTCATCTGTATATTGCATGTTGTTAATGAGTCTTCCTCCAATCCTGATGCTCCATTCTTCTTCATACAGTCCAGCTTCTCAGATTATTTGGTCAGCATACAGATTGAACAGGTATGGTGAAAGGATACAACCTTGAGGCACACCTTTCCTGCCTTTAAGCCACTCAATATCCCCTTGTTCTGTTTGAATGACTGCCTCTTGGTCTGTAAACAGTTACCAAATGAGCACAATTAAGTATGCTGGGGTTCCCAATCTTCACAATATGATCCATAATTTGTTATGATCCACACAGTGCTGAATGCCTTTACGTAGTCAATAAAACACAGGTAAACATCTTTCTTGTGTTCTGATTTCAGCCCAGGTCCATCTGACATCAGCAATGATTTTCCTGGTTTCACATCCTCTTCTGAATCTGGTTTGAAATTCAGTACTGATGTAACAATTTTTGAATGAGCTTCAGCAAAGTTTTATTTGTGTGTGATATTAATGACATTGTTTGATAATTTCTGCATTCTGTTGGATCACCATTCTTTGGAATGGGAACAAATGCGGATCTCTTCCAGTCACTTGGTAGCTGTCTTACAAATTTCTTAGCAGAGAAGTGTGAGCATTTCTAGCATTGTATTCTTTCATTGAAACGTCTCAATTGGTATTGCGTCAATATCTGGAGCCTTGTTTTCCCCCAAATGCCTTCAGTGCAACTTGGATCTGCCTTCAGTACTATCCGTTCTTGATCATATTCTACCTCCTGAAACAGATGAACATTGGCCAGCTTTTTTTCTTACAGTGATTCTGTATATTCCTTCCATCTTCTTTTGTTGCTTCCTTTGTCATTCAATATTTTGCCCATAGAATTCTTCAATATTGTAACCGAGGCTTGAATTTTCTTCAGTTCATTCAGCTTGAGAAATCCCAAGCATGTCCTTCCCTCTTGGTTTTCTAACTCCAGGTCTTGGCACATTTCATTGCAATACTTTGTTTTCTCAAGAGGGTTGTTGAAATCTTCTGTTCAGCTCTTTTAGTTTAACATTTCTTCCATTCCCTTTAGCTACTCTATGTTCAACAGCAAGTTTCAGAGTCTCCCCTGACATCCATTTTAGTCGTTTCTTTCTTTCCTGTCTTTTTGATAAACTCTTTCTTCATGTATGATGTCCTTTATGTCATCCCATAACTTGTCTGGTCTTCTTCAGTCACTAGTGCTCAGTATGTCAAATCTATTCTTGAGATGGCCTCTAAATTCAGGTGGAATATACTCAGGGTTGTACTTTGCCTCTTATGGACTCATCATAATTTTCTTTAGCTTCAACTTGTATGTGCATATGAAAAATTGATGGTCTGTTTCACAGTCAACCCCTGGCCTTGTCCTGATTGATGCTATTTGAGTTTCTCCATTGACTTTTTCCACATATGTAGTCAATTTGATTCCTGTGTATTCCATCTGGTGAGATCCAAGTGTATAATTATGATTTATGTTGTTGAAAACAGGTGTCTGCAATGAATAATTTGTTGGTTTTACAGAGTTGTATCATGTGACCTCTGGTGTCATTTCTATCACCAAGACCAAGTTTTTCAGCCACCAGTTCTTCATCATTTTCAACTTTTGCTTTCCAATCACCAGTAATTATCAATTCATTTTTATTTGTTGTTTGATCCATTTCAGACTGTAAAAGTTGATTAAAAATCTTTAATTTTTCCACCTTTGGCATTAGTGGTTGGTACATAATTTGAGTAATAGTTGTATTAACTGGTCTTCCTTATCCCCCAGTGCCGTCGAGTCGATCCCAACTCATAGTCTTCCTTATAGGCGTATGGATATTATTCTATCACTGACAGTATTGTACTTCAGGATAGATCTTGATTTTTTTTTTGACAATAAATGTGATGACTTTCCTCTTCAATTTGTCATTCCCAGCATAGTAGACCACATGATCGTCTGATTAAAATGGACAATACCAATCCATTTCAGTTCACTAATGCCTAGGGTATTGATCTTAATGCACTCCATTTCAGTTTTAACAACTTCCAATTTTCCTAGATCCATATTTCATACATTCCACATTCCTATTATGTAATATACAACATTAATAGAACAAAGAAAAAAAACTCATAATCCTCTCGTTTATGTAGAAAGGCATTTTACAATACCCAACATCCTTTCATAATAAAAACACTCAACAAACTATGAGTAGGAGGAAAATTCTTCAATTTGACAAAGGGGACATTTAAAAAAAATTCAGAGAACATCACTCTCAATGGATAAAAACTGACAGCTTTCCTCTTAAGACAAGAAGCAAGACAAGGACGCCCACTTTCACCACTGCTATTCAACATTGCTCTGGAAATTCTAGCCAGAAAAATTAGACACAAAAAAGAAATTAAAAAAAAAATATATATATATATATATGTCTTAGGCTGAGTTCTTTAGAAAAGCAAAACCAGTAAAGTATATAAATATATAAAGAGAGGTTTATATCAAGGAAATGGCTCATGTGATCGTAGAGACTTGAACATCCCAAGTCCAAAGGTCAGGAGAGAGCCTTCTCCTGATTCACAAAGCCACAGTGGCTGGAGAACCGAAACTGGTAAACCAGAGAGCAGGGCTCTTGCTCTCAGGCTGCAAAGACTGATGAACCCCAAGATAGGCAGGCAAGGCTGCAGATAAGCTCCTAGCTCAAGTCTCGAGAACCAGAGGTCAGAAGAACAGGAGCCAGCTGCAGGATCCAGAGTGAGCAAAAGCCCATAAGCCTTGCTAGAATGCCCACTTATATTTGATGCAGGCCATGTGCTCAAGGAAACTCCTTTTAACTGATTGACTACTCACAGCAGAGTCCATTCCATCACAGAGGTGATTACATTATATCAAATCTCATCATGGAAGTGATCACGACATCATGGGACTGCCAAACCACTGAGAATCATGACCCAGCCAAGTTGACACACTACCTTAAACTTCACAACATACAAATCAAAAAGGATGAAGCAAAACTATCCATACTCATAGATAGCATAATCCTATCTATAGAAGATTTAAAGGGTGGCTTGAGAAGACAAAGTGAAGTATTATAATGACATGTGCAAAGAGCTGGAGATAGCAAACCAAAAGGGAAGAACACACTCAGCATTCCTCAAGCTGAAAGGACTGAAGAAAAAATTTAAGCCTCAAGTTGCATCAGTGAAGGATTCTAGGGGGAAAGTATTAAAGGATTCAGGAAGCATCAAAAGAAGATGGAAAGAATACACAGAGTCATTATACCAAAAAGAATTGGTTGATGTACAACCATTTCAAGAGGTAGCATGTGATTAGGAACTGATACAACCAGAATGTTCCTTAGAAGGGAGGATGGTTAGGCTTCATCTCATGTGCTTAGGACATGTTATCAGGGGAGACCAGTTCCTTGAGAAGGACATCATGTTTGGTAAAATGGAAGATCAGTTTAAAAGAGGAAGACCCTCAATTGGATGGACTGACACAGTGGCTGCAACAATGTTCTCAAGCATAACAACGATTATGAGGGTTGCGCAGAGCATTGTTTTGTTCTGTTGTACACAGGGTCACTATTAGTTAGAACCAACGCAATGACTCCTAAAAATGACAATATATACATATAATGGAATATATTTCAGACATAAAGAGAAGTGAAGTTTTGATACATGCCATCACATGATGAACCTGGATAACATGCTGAGTGAATAAGTCAGGCACAAAGGACAAACATTGTATGATTCCACTTACATGAAATATCTAGAATAAGCAAATGCATAGAATCAAGTGTTTATTGGTGATTACCACAGACTGAGCAGAGGAGGAACTGGAAGGTATTGATGAAGGGCTACTGAACTTCTGTTTGGGGTGACGTAAATTTTTTGGAAATGGATTGTTGTGATGGTAGCACAACACTGTGAATGTAATTAATGTCATTGAATTCAACACTTAAAAACGCTTAAAATGTTGAATTCTTTGTCAGTATATTTTAACATAAAAAAGTTACAAAAAGAAAAAAGATGCCCCTAAGAGGCGTTATTTTCTCTTCTGCTAAACTTATATCTATACATCTATATTCAAATTTATTATTGTTCAATATAACAGGGACCAGTCCCTGGAGAAGGAAATCATGCTTGGTAAAGTAAGTCAGTGAAGAAGAGGAAAACCCTGAATGAGATGGTTGACACAGTGGCTGCAAGAATGATCTCAAGTATAACAATGATTGTGAGGATGGTGCAGGACAGGGCAGTGTTTCGTTCTGTTTTACAAAGGGTCACTATGGTCCGGAACTAACTTAAGGGCACCTTACAACAACATCAGTTGTTCAGTACTGTCCATGGAACAAAATAATTTTAAAATGCTCATGACCTTCGTGACTTATTTACAGTGCCTTGGTGGCACAATGGTTAAGCACTTGGCTGCTAACCGAAAAGTCGGCAGTTCAAAACCACCAGCAACTTCTCGGGAAGAAGATGTGGTCGCCTGCTTCCATAAAGACTACAGCCTAGAAAACCCTATGGGACAGTTCTCCTCTGTCCTATAGGTTTGCTATGAGTTGGAATCTACTTAACAGCACCTAACAACAACAAAAAATAGAATCAATGACAAGAGAAATATTAGAATTTATCTTTAGCCACTACTGTCGGAAAAACAAAGAAGAAGAAACCTTAAGAATAATACTATAAATAGCATTAAGACACACTGGAAACTGAGAATTTGCCATCAAAATTATTTAGCAAAACAGAATAGAGAAAAAAAAAGTGGAATATTAAAAAGACATAATATCCAATTATGCTTTTAAAAAGTAGAATAGTGTATGTTTGTGTGTGTTCAATATATATATATACGTATTTATATATGTATATAAATGTTGTAATCTGTTTTAGGAACTCATTATCTGCCATTCATGCCTTTTCCTGTAAATGACACCGTATATTCACTGAAAAAGCTGACATTACTGCATAATCGGCTTGAAATTTTCAATGCACCACAATGTAAAACCTTGAAGTTAAGCTCCGTTTCCACAGCAACTGTGGTTTAGCTCCTCAAGCATAGTTAGACTTTTTTTGTGGTCTTACCCTACTTGAATGCAGTAAGACTTGCTTATCTTTGATGCAGCATTTGTAAGTTTCACTGGTTATATAAACCTGTCCATGTGGTTTCTTTTCTGCACTTTAAAACCCAATGACAATTTTACTTTGGAGTAGCTGCTGAGGTACAAATTGCAGGGGAGGGGGGAAGCTTAATTGTGAGCAATTGGGTATTCAGTTACATTTTATATGAAATTGGTTGATAGTTCATTCAAAATGATAAAGATTTGACAATTCATCTAAGAAAACAAGAAGTCTGACCCAATTTTTGAGGGTCTCTTCTTCACATACAAACACATACATATACCCAGGAATAATGAATATTTCTGATGTTTTATCATAAAAGGACAATCTTAGCTGTTCCCGTATGATGGATATTTATGAATCTAAAAAATTAAATGGCACACACATGTATGTCGCAGATCACAGCCTTTTAATCATCATTCTTCTCTGATGCTTAGTTGCCTAGCTTCCTGGGAACTGAATCAACCTGTACCTACCCCACTTCTCCAACAGGGCTACTTCACTCTCTGGAGAGAGAAAAAAAAAAAAAAGCCCAATTCTTCCATCATAACAAATCTCCCACCTCCCTACTGTTGAAGAAAATGGAGTAACTGAACTGAACTGACATGGGAGTGGTCAAGAAAATGACTCCCCAAAAATCTGGGGGAAGGGTTTACAAGATTTAAGAAAAAGTAACACTAGGTTGTTTACCAAATAGCAGATTGGTTGCTTACTAAAGAATGGTACCTTATTTTGATCTTTCTGATCAGTTAAAGACATAGCTTACATTCAAATCGTGTTCAGTTTATGTTAAGAATGTTTTATGTTCAGAAATCTAGGTGTCAAGTTTGAGAGTTGTTAGAACCAGATAACAAAATTTCTTCTCAGTAAATTTTTTCTCAATCCCATGACCATAGCTCCTTATTTTCCATTTGGAATCTGTGTTTTGTGTACACTTATGCAAACACACACATGTACCACATTGGAATTTCATTGGAATTACCCAAACAAATGATCAAAGTGTATATAAAAAGAAAAGGCTACCAATGTGCTGTCTTAAGAGACAAAGGCAGACATTTTCATCTCAGATATTCAAAACATCCTGCTTATTACTTGAATATCTAGTTTATTTTTTGAACAAAATTTTTGGTTAAAATCATTCAACTATGTAGATCAGTAACTCTACAAAATTATTATCCATAAATACATCTGACTTCTCAGTGCTTTTTGGCAAGTTAACTAGTATTTATACCCACCAACAGTCATTCACATTACTCAGAGTAAGTATTCAAAATCTTCCACATTCTCTTCTAGCTTTCTAAACTCTTCCACCTTGGCATACCAACTTCTTTTCTGTTCCACATGAGAAAGAATTACCTTCAGATATGGTGGCCGTCACCAGCTGTTTCCCCTATCCAACCTACAAATTTTTATATACCCATAATGCTTTTAGCCTTCTCCCAGAAGAAATGAATCTGTTTATGTAAAAGTGTGACTGCTTTAGTTGGAACACTATGTTCACTACCACTTTAATGACCTTGGAAATCTTTCCTAGCTGTAAATATTTTTATTTTATTTCTACAATCTTTGACTCCACTGTTAGTGTCTTTCCCACTGCATATACCTATGCTCAAGTATCTTCCATCTTAAAAATTAAAATACAATAAAATATTTTTTAATTATTGTCTTTGAATTTCTATCTCATATTTCTTCTTTTTTTCACAACCAAAATGACCAAAAAAAAAAAAAAAGTAGTCTAAACTCATTACTTTCCTTACATAATCTTCTCTTATTTATCAGTCTACAATGTTTGAATTCTTACTATTGCCTCATCATTGCACTAAAATTGCACTGATTAAGCCTGGTAATAATGCTCTGATAGCTAAATACATGGTCATTTTTTCTACCCTTTTCTTACTTGACTGCAGCTTTCAATGCTGGTTACTATCCTTTCTTGAATCTCTCTCATCCATTGAATTTCACAGTATCATCTCTCCATTCACCAAGTTTATCTTTTTTGCCCTACTCTGCCCTACTCTCTCATCAGGCAATTTTTCTTTTACTATGTATTTTCCTCTTTTGAGATCTCATATACTCTCATGGTTTCAATTGTCCAAATTTGAACCAATTACCTCTTCCCTTACCCTCTGTCAAACTGTCTTCTCATTTTGTTCTATTTTGTTCGGTGGTAACAAGAGGTAACCAAAAGGCCAAAATAGAAAACTGACAGTCATTGCAGACCCAGTTCTACCCATCACTTCCTGCATAAGTAGTTCAAAGTTCTATAAATTGTTAGCTCCAATACATTCTCCATACTTTCTCAAAGTGATTTTGTGTGTGTGTGTGTGTGTGAATACAAACCTGATTGTCATATATTACCCAAAATCCTCCAATGACTCCCATGATTTTTTGGGTCATGCAAAATCCCTCATGAACTGAGTACTATATACCTTCCAGCCTCAATTACTTCCTTGCTTCTTAGCCATTCTAAAACAGTTGCAATATATGATGGGAGAAGACCATATTCTATGCAATGTCTACAGATTCAGTGCCAAGCACAATCCCTTGTGTTTAGCAAACTTAATGAATATTTGCTGAATGAATACAAGAGTGAACAAATGATGTGCACATAAAGAATACAGATCAAGTGTGAAAAGGGTGAATATGATACCTTTTTGCCAATAGCCAATCCAACTTTTAACATAGCCCTTATAAGCTATTCTAAATATATCTCATCTCTATCCTATTTTTAAGTATTTATGTCATCTAACATAGTGACTCAGGTTGAATTCTTCAGGAAACAGAGCTTTTCATACATGTGGTTCATTGAGGAATGACTTCAAGCTCAACACATGTAAGGGAGAAAGAGACGCAGGATTGGACTGAGGCAGAATTTGCTTAGCAATGCAGTTTTCACAACAAACGTAATTCTCATAGGGAGACCTAGAACTGGAATGACCCTTCAGAGTTGTCCCGAATTGAGGCAGAAGAACCAGGTTTCTGTAATCCTGAATAGATCAACCATTGCATGTGGGCTGTTTAGTTTGCACCTTTTCAAGGTACATGAATTTGAATACAGGAGCTCCCTTTGTTACAGGGTAGGAAACGCTAGTGGTGTAGTTGTTAAGAGCTATGGCTGCTAACCAAAAGGTCAGCAGTTCTAATTCACCAGGCGCTCCTTGGAAACTCTATCTACGGGGCAGTTCTACTCTGTCCTATAGGGTCGCCATGAGTTGGAATTGACTCAATGGCAATGGGTTTAGTTTTGTTTTCTGATTTTTGTCAAGGGGGAGCTGTGAGTCATCAGCATATTACACTCCTGGCAGCTGAAGGAATGAGTAGGGCACTTCCCATAGCATGGGTTGTTCAATTTGTAGGTGGTTTATTCCCTCTCTCCTTCTCTACAAAGATAACTGTTATCTTTATAACTGTCCAAAACCCACATGAAACAAAAAACTTTAACTACTCCCCACCCTGATGGGCATCAGTTAACCCACTCATTCAAAACCACAAAACTGCCAGAATTCTTTCAAAAATACAAGGGGCTTTATTTAAATAACTTGATTGACTTCTAATTTCCTACAGATTAAATCTCAAACTCCTATCTCAGGATATATAACATAATTTTAGGTCTGCTTTTCCTGTCTTATCTACTCTTGGTTCTCACGCCAGTTTTTCTAGACTTTTTCATCCCCAAACCAACAACGGCCTTGTGCTAATCTCAACTTTTCACATGTTTTTCCTTCTTTCTGGATCTGAAAGTCTTCTCCTCATTCTTCAAAAAGCACCTTAAAGCTTTCTCTTCTGTGAAGCCTCCTCCAGGGTCCTCAGGCAAGATCAAGTACAGTCTCTTTTGTAGTTCATTGCTTTGTTCATGAACACTATTAGAATATTCAATACTGTGTTTCAATAACCTGCTAAATGAAAATTATGGTCTCTCTTCCTATCATAATTTATACCATCAGTGTTGTCCATATTTAGTGACACATAGTAAGTACCAGATATAAGTTTATGGAATGAATGAATGATATGGTTTGTCTATTTTACCATGTACATTGGAATACTGAGTCAGAAAACACTGTGACTACTGAAGGAAATTTGTAGGAGTATGTGTCAAAATGTTCTATGTTTTGCTTTTGTTTGCATTCTCTTTCTCTCATCACTCAGAAAGCTAGACAGTCTATTGCTTCCACTAACATTTTCCCAAATTCCTGTAAATCACTAAATGCCTAACCAGTATTTATCAAGCAATGATCTAGAAACAAATCATTATATTAGAAATGGTAAGAATTTTTTCTAGGATTTTATTTTATGGGTTCTTATAATGTCTTCCCTGTAAATACGATATGCTATGCTTATGTATAATTTTTGGTTTTGATCACTTAATGTTGTTGTTGTTAGGTGCTGTCGTGTCGGTTCTGACCCATAGTGACCCCATGCATAACCAAAAGAAACACTGCCTGGTCCTGTGCTATCCTCGTGCTTTAGCCCATTGTTGCAGCCTCTTTTTCACTCATCCTCTACCAAGTATGATGTCCTTCTCCAGGGACTAATCACCCCTGATAACATGTCCAAAGTATGTGAGACATAGTCTCACCATCCTCACTTCTAAGGAGCATTTTTGGCTGTTCTCCCGAGACAGATTTCCTCATTCTTTTGGCAATTCATGGTATATTCAATATTCTTCATCAACACCACAATTCAAAGGTGTCAATTCTTCTTAGGTCTTTCTTATGCATTAGATGGTTGGATATATGCAACTTGCAATGTTTCTTTCAATTATAGTGATAGCGATAGCAATAAAATGTTATATTATTAAATATACCTTTTAGGAGCTTCCTGTAACAATAATTCATTAATTTTTACACTAATATATTACAGTTTTGGTAAATCTCATACCTATTTCCCAATACTCTGCCCCCAAAACTTACAGTAACATAACAAAAAATTTTCATTGGCAAAGATCAGAATTAATTATAACTTTATCTCTATTCACATTGGTCATTAGAAACTGAGACTCAGCTTACCCATCATCACCTGGATTCTCAATATTATAATGTTCTGCACGTCTCATCTAATCCATCTCCCAACCTTTTCCAAATTTAGATATCTTTTTAATGTACCTCAAGAAGTCAAATTATATCGTCAGCAAAATCCTTCATATCATTTACTTTTTCTGTTAAAATTTTCTTCACCTTCTTGCTCTAGCAGTAATATGACTTTCCCAGGGCACGCTGTTATTCCTACTAGCAGTGTTTGGCCTGGGAAACAAAAACCACTCTAGAATTTCAAGTTGTAAGATTTTTAACAAAGGAGATTAGATATTTACACAACTTTTAGAACTGTATGGGAAGTGAAAATTAGGTAAGGTTCTGTAGAATTTACAAAATCTAAAAGTACCTGAACCTCATGTTAGCCGTCAATAACAATCTCAGGGGCCTGAAGCACAAAGGAGATTCCTAAGAACAGTTATGGAAACTGCTGCTAAAGCTCTTTCATCTACCCACATATCTGTATGCAGCTGCCCCCCAGAGAATAACAGCCTCTCCTTCTTTCCCACCACCCAAATCTTACTCAAGTCCATATCGTTAATATAATTGAATCTGAAAGAAAATAGGATTTTCGTAAATATATTTTCAGGTCTCTACTCTGAGATGCAGAGGAGACTGTAGTAAATATGAGTAATGATAATGCCGAGGTGATAAAAGTCAGCGCACACTAGAGACCCTCCTTGTTCCTAATTGATGCAGGTAGAACATTATCCCTCTATCTTCTCTAAAATATCTCAGATTTGGAACTCATACCTTCAGGTCATACTAACTGTTACTGCCCTCTCTCAAATGTATTTTAGTTATTTACACACCTTGTTTCAAGTCCCCTAATCCCTTAAAGATTGTAACTATTGAATCTCTGTCACTCTCTCTCACACTACTCTTCTGACAATTCTTGGTGACTCTCCCCTGGTAGTATAGTGGTTAAGAGCTACAGTTGCTAACCAAAATGTCAGCAGTTCCAATCCACAAGGTGTTCCTTGGGAACCCTATGCCCTATAGGGTCGATATGAGTCGGAATCACCTCGATGGCAGTGGGTTTGGTTTTTTTGTTTGTTTGGCTCAAATCTATAAATGTGATTTTCCCATTACTCTGGCCTCTCAGTTCCTTGGCTTTTTTTTTTTTTAAATCCAATGACCTTTTCTTTTACCCTACCTCAGATATTCCCCTTCCGTATTTATACTCTTGACTTTGGTATTAGTATTAACTGTTGTTGTTGTTGTTGTTGTTGTTGTTAGGTGCCATTGAGTTGGTTCTGATTCACAGTGACCCTATGTACAACAGAACGAAACACTGCCTGGTCCTGTGTCATCCTCACTATCTTTGTTATGTTTGAGCCGGTTATTGCACCCACTGTGTCAGTTCACCTCGTTGAGACTCTTCCTCTTTTTCCGGCAACCCTCTACTTTACCAATCATGATATCTTTCTCCACGGTCTGGTCCCTCCTGATAACATGTCCAAACCTCTGATATCTCAAATTGAAATAGTACAAAATTGACTTTCTTGCCCTCCCCCACCACCTCAAATGTGCTTCCCCCACAGTCTTCTCCATGTAGGTGATAGCATAGCCATTCTTCCATTTGCATAGGCCAAAAATATTCAAGTCTTCTGTGACCCATTCCTTCTCATATCAGAAACGCCTCTTGGTTCTACCTTTTAAGTATTGGTGTTCTGAGCACTTCTCTTTAGCTCTAATGCCACAGTCATCTTTTTTCGGGACAGCTGTAAAGATCTCCAAGCTAATCACTCTGTTTCCACCATTGGTTCTACATCATCTGTGGAATATTTAAAGGAATATTTAAAAAACAAGCAAAGCAAAATAAAAACCCACTGTGCATCTCAATGTGGAGCATATATTATTAATCCTCTATAATGCATATGATGCTGAAGATTCCTTTTTTTATATTCTGGAACAAATTTTGACATCATTTGGCTACATATATTATGCTGCACAACTTTGACAAATTTTGGCAAACAAGCAAAATGTGTTGCTGTTATTATTGTTCTATTTTGAAAATGGAGGTATATGTGTGTAGTTATAGAGTAAAAAGAAAGATCAACTAGATTGAGAAAGTTTAAAGATGTGTGAGAGGATAATAGGTTAAATAGATGTCTACAGGAATTTGAAGTGCTTAGAATCAAGGCTTACTATTTCAGGAGAGAAAAAAATGTGTATTCTGAGACAATAGGGAGGAAAACTAGAAGTTAAGAGTATGGTCAGAATTTCGATCCTCTAATTTTTCTCTATATAATTGGATACATTATTTAAACACTTCAAACCTCAATTTTCTTATCATCAGTTATTTATTCAACAAATATTTATCAATTATCTGTCATATATTGTCACTCTGCTAGTCATTGAAGATATCATGGTTAAAAAAAAAAAAGTAGTAAGAACAAAGCCAGTCCTCTTAAAGAGTAGTCTGAGAACTGTCTTAGTGTCCCTTCTACCACATTCTATCCTATTGGCCAAAGCAGTCAAAGATCCAATCTAAGGCAAGGGGATGGCCTTTATTTCTCTGTTATGAAATACTTTTATTTTGTGGGATTTATATGGGATGAGATAAGTAATTGGACAGAAAAAATAATATAGTTTGCTTATAAAATAAATAAAAGCAGAATTTGGTGAACTATTCTTTTACTGTAACTATTCATGCAATAGAAGTGTCAAGTACCGGCACTTTCTTGTTCATTTTCCTGGATCTACTGGCCATTTTCTTCAATCGTTCTTACCATCTGATTTTTATCTATTCTTAGCCTAAACTGACAGTTTTTTGTTTGTTTGTTTGTTTTCCTTTGTCTTTCACAAGTGAGAGGATTATCGGGGTATTTGTTTTTTTTGTTCAGCCACATATTCAGATGAACTCATATTCCTATTATTTATGGCTCATCTTTCATGAATAACTAGAACATAAGCTCCAAGCCTTCATCTTCTTACCAAAATGAGTAAATTTTTGAAACTAAAGAATCAAGGCTCATCTAATATTTTGACATAGATTAAAAGTGGCTGATTTCCACGTGATTCAAGCAATTCACTCTTATTTTCTCTGTGCTCCTTTAGTCAGTGTCAGTAGAAAACACTATTTTTCTGTTAGAAGAAAACAAGAAAGTCTGATTATTCCTTTAAGTTAAAGGAAGATTCCCAACGACATGGAATTTGATGTTTGGATTATTTTACTCTATGTGATTATAACAAACTATTGGATATGTTCAATTATGGAGTGACAAAGGGAAATTGTGACAGAATTTGTTTCTTCAAATCAGCTTTTACCTTACATTTCATTTCCCTGTTCTCAGATTTCATAACAAAAAAAAAAAAAAAAAAAAAACAGGATGCAAATGGTTGCCATATACTTCTTTTCCATTCAGAAAAAATAAATACCATTTTATTTTATTATTGTTGTTGTTACGTGCCATTGAGTCAGCTCCTACGTACAACAGAATGAAAGACTGCCTGGTCCTGCACCACTCTCATAATCATTGCTGTGTTTGAGCCCATTGCTGCAGCCACTGTGTCAATCCATCTCTTTGAAGGTCTTCCTCTTATTTAGTGACCCTCTAGTTTATGAAGCATGATGTCCTACTTCAGGGGCTGGTCATTCCTGATAACATATCCAATCTTTGTGAGAAAAAGTCTCACCATACGGGCTTCCAAGGAGCATCCTGGTTGTATTCCTTCCAAGGCAAATCTGTTCCTGCTTCTGGCAGTCCGTAGTGTATTCAATATTACTTGTCAACACCACAATTCAGATCACTTCTTATTCATTGTCCAGCTTTTGCCTGCATATGAAACAATTGAAAATATCATGGCTTGGGTCAGGTACACTTTAGTCCTCAAAATGACATCTTTGCTTTTTAACACTTTAAAGATGTCTTTTGCAGCAGATTTGCACAATGCAATAAGTCATTTGATTTCTTGACTACTGCTTCCATGGGAGTTCATTGTGAATTCAAGTAAAATGAAATTGTTGACAACTTCAATCTTCTCTCTGTATATCATGATGTTACTTATTGATCCAGTTGTGAGGATTTTTATTTGCTTTTTTTTTTTTTTATGTTGAGGTCCAATCTATACTGAAGGCTGAGTCTTTGATCTTCACCGATAAGTACTTCAAGTCCTCTTTGCTTCCAGCAAGCAAGGTTGTGTCATCTGCATATCAAAGATTATTAATGAATCTTCCTCCAGTCCTGATGCTACATTCTTTTTCATGTGGTCCAGTTTCTTGGATTGTTTGCTCAGCATACAAATTGAATAAGTACGGTGAAATGTTACAACCATGATGCATACTTTTCCCAATTTTAAACTATGCAGTAACCCCTTGCTTTGTTCAAATGACTGCCTCTTGGTCTATGTACAGTTTCTGCATGAGCACAATTAAGTGTTCTGTAACTCCCATTCTTTCCAATGTTTTCTATAATTTGTTATGATCCACACAGTAAAATGCCTTTATGCAGTCAATAAAACACAGATAAACATCTTTCTGGTATTCTCTGCTTTCAGCCAAGATTCATCTACATCAGCAATGATCTCTCTTGTTCCATGCCCTCTTCTGAACCTGGCTTGAATTTCTGGCACTTTACTTACTGCTGCAACTGCCTTCGAATGATCTTCAGCAAAATTTTACTTGTGCGAGATATCAATGATATTGTTCAATAATTTCCACATTCTTTTGGATCACCTTTCTTTGGAATGGGCACAAATATGGATCTCTTCTAGTTGGTTGGCCAGGTAGCTGTCTTCCAAATCTCTTAGCATAGATGAGCGAGTACCTCCAGCACCGCATCTCTTTATCGAAACACCTCAGTCGCTAATCACCAATTCCTGGAGCCTTGTTTTAATATATTATTATTTTAATTTCTGAGGCCTTTATTTTAGTATATTGATAAAATAAAAGACATTTTACGTATACATCATATTAGCATACTAAAGCTGTGTCTTTTCAGTTCTTATACTGAAAATTAGAAAATATCCAGGTTTAGACTACAAAATTGCTCATAATATTTATTTTTTATTAACTCTTCTTTTATGAACTGCAATTTCATTTATCGTATTTTTATACAAATAATGTGCACTTTGTATGTTTGTTTTCCAACTGTGCCCTCCCCCTGTGAAATATTTTCATAAGCACCACTATGCCAATTTTTTAATGTTACTGTAAAAAAAAAATTAGCATAGCACGCTTATGAAAATATGTCACAGGAGGAGGCTGTGATTGGCAAACAAATGTAGTAGGAATGTGTTGTTTGCATAAAAATATGGTATGTTGATCGCTATATTAAAAGAAAAATTAATACAACCTTATGTAGGTCCTCTGTCTGTATGTAGAACTAAATAATTCTCCTATCCTTCTTTCTTCGGTGCTGCTGAATAAAAGAACAGCTCTTGAGTGATATTCGTTAAACAGGTTTCATTCTACCAGCACTGTACATTGGAGGATAGTAAAAAAGGCACCGTTTATGTCCTTGTTGTTGCTATTGTGTGCCGTTGAGTCAATTCTGACTCACAGCAACCCTATAGTGACCCTATAAGACAAAGTAGAACTACTCTGTAGTGTTTCCTAGGCTGAAATCTTTATGGGAGCAGATTGCCAGGTCTTTCTCCCACAGAGCTGCTGGTAGGTTTAAACCACCCACCTTTCGGCTAGCAGCCAAGCACTCATTGTGCCACTATTTCTCCCTGTTTCTATGTTAGAGAGGTTATTATCCAATTGGGAAAGTAGAGAAACAAAACATAATGGAAGAGCACTTATATACATAAGAATAGCACACAATATAAATGCACTAGCAATTCAGAAAAGAGACAGATTGATGTAGAGTAGAATTATAAGAGTCAGCTAAACTTAGGATAACCATGCAGATTGTGCTGGATTAATACCCTGCTTTTGATTCCTCTTATCTCCTCAGCCTGTCCAAATTTTATCCATTCTTCATTTTTAAAATCAGCTCCAAGTTTTATATGAAATCAATCTTGATTAGGTTTCCCCACTGTCTTCTCTGAGTTTCTGCTTTCTTTATTCAACCATTTTAATATTTATAGTCATATATGTGGTCATTCCTTCCATGAATAATTTCATGGTATATACCCGTCTTAGCATATATCATTGATAATTTCCCAGAATTGAAATTCTGGTTTTTCATATGTGTAAGAATTTTATGCATCTTACCAAATTGTCCTCCAGGAAGTCTGTGCCTATTTATATTTCCACTAACAAGTGACCATTTTCCATTCACCATCATCAAACATTCACCAACAGAGGGTAGAATCCATGGTTAATCCTTGCAAATTTTATAGGAAAATAGTATTTAATTGCTGTTTTCCTTGCAATTTTTTGATTATTAGTATGATTAAATATTCAGCAATGTGTTTGTTGATCACTTATATTACCATTTTTCTTAAAGACTTCCATGTTTTTCATACATTTTTGAAACTGGTGTTTGTCTTTTCCTTATTAATTTAATACAAAAGAGTTTTAATGAATTTATATCTATGGTTCATTGTTGTTTTATTTA